>NC_136806.1:3196689-3205301 GCF_951216825.1 Electrona antarctica
GTGAATGGGTGAATGTAATGCACAATCTATGTAAAGCACCTTGGATAAAGGCGCTATATAAATGCACCATTTACCATTTACCAGGTCAGGTGTGAGAGGTGCTGTCTCCGTTGTCCCCCTGTCGCAAATAATTATACAACACTGTTAGAAATTGAAAACTATTATTTCACCTTGGGCGAGTCCATTGGGATGCGTATTGTGTGGTTTTGGAGAGCGAACAACTAGGCATGTATGAATTGATTTGGCTGTCCAGTGTTTTGCTGTGGCGTTGCATATTGGCTGCGCTGTTTCAGCCGCGGTTGGTTTGAACTTTGAAGTGATATCGAGTGACGTGAGAACATTACAAACCTGTATAAATAACTGTATGCGCGTTGCTCTGCAGCCTGCTTTGCCCCCCTCCCCTTTCCATTGGTTGAGCGTCCATTTTGAGCGTCCATTTTGAGCGTCTATTTTGAGCGTCCATTTTGAGCGTCCATTTTGGGCGCCTCGGTCTCTGTAGGGACGAGGGGGGCGTGGTTTATGGGGGGGAGGGGTTACACGTGGACCTGCCCCGCCCCCTGCTGGGTGTGGAGGCTCTGTAGCCCCACCCCCTGGTGGGTGTGGAGGCTCTGTGGCTCCGCCCCCTGGTGAGTGTGGATGATATGTAGCCCCGCCCCCTGGTGGGTGTGGAGGCTATGTGGCTCCGCCCCCTGCTCGGTGTGGATGCTATGTAGCCCCTCCCCCTGCTGGGTGTGGATGCTCTGTAGCTCCGCCCCCTGGTGGGTGTGGATGCTATGTAGCCCCTCCCCCTGCTGGGTGTGGAATATCTGTGGCTCCGCCCCCTGGTGGGTGTGGATGCTATGTAGCCCCTCCCCCTGCTGGGTGTGGATGCTCTGTAGCTCCGCCCCCTGGTGGGTGTGGAGGCTATGTAGCCCCTCCCCCTGCTGGGTGTGGATGCTCTGTAGCTCCGCCCCCTGCTGGGTGTTGAGGCTATGTAGCCCATCCCCCTGCTGGGTGTGGAAGCTGTGTGGCTCCGCCCCCTGGTGGGTGTGTCTTTGTAGCCCCTCCCCCTGTTGGGTGTGGAAGCTCTGTGGCTCCGCCCCCTGCTGGGTGTGGAGGCACTGTGGCTCCGCCCCCTGCTGGATGTAGAAGTTCTGTGGCTCCGCCCCCTGCTGGGTGTGGAGGCTCTGTGGCTCCGCCCCCTGCTGGGTGTGGAGGATCTTCTTCTGGTGACCGACCAGAGACACGCCCATCTGACCCAGATCACTGTGGAGACACGCAGACACACGCAGACACACACAGACACACGTTAATACCCAGATCACTGTGGAGACACGCAGACACACGCAGACACACGTTAATACCCAGATCACTGTGGAGACACGCAGACACACGCAGACACACGTTAATACCCAGATCACTGTGGAGACACGCAGACACACGCAGACACACGTTAATACCCAGATCACTGTGGAGACACGCAGACACACGCAGACACACGTTAATACCCAGATCACTGTGGAGACACGCAGACACACGCAGACACACGTTAATACCCAGATCACTGTGGAGACACGCAGACACACACAGACACACGTAAATACCCAGATCACTGTAGAGACACGCAGACACACGCAGACACACGTTAATACCCAGATCACTGTGGAGACACGCAGACACACGCAGACACACGTTAATACCCAGATCACTGTGGAGACACGCAGACACACGTTAATACCCAGATCACTGTGGAGACACGCAGACACACGCAGACACACGTTAATACCCAGATCACTGTGGAGACACGCAGACACACGCAGACACACGTTAATACCCAGATCACTGTGGAGACACGCATACACACGCAGACACACGTTAATACCCAGATCACTGTGGAGACACGCAGACACACACAGACACACGTTAATACCCAGATCACTGTAGAGACACGCAGACACACGCAGACACACGTTAATACCCAGATCACTGTGGAGACACGCAGACACACGCAGACACACGTTAATACCCAGATCACTGTGGAGACACGCAGACACACGCAGACACACGTTAATACCCAGATCACTGTGGAGACACGCAGACACACGCAGACACACGTTAATACCCAGATCACTGTGGAGACACGCAGACACACACAGACACACGTTAATACCCAGATCACTGTGGAGACACGCAGACACATGCAGACACACGCAGACACACGTTAATACCCAGATCAGGGGTGGGACACTTTGACGATGGAGAGGAGCCACTATATTTCCACACACACTCCCTATAGGGCCATATATTACTGTCGTAGCAAAAATAGCCGATCTACAAGCTCAAAACGCGTCACGCTGCGACACGTTTTGAGCTTGTAGATCGGCTATTTTTGCTATATTCAAATTGAAATCTTGAATTATTTTTTGCTATTTTTTAATTGGAATCCTGAAAATTAACATTTTCATGTAATTTCAAATGCCTTTAATTATACTTGTGTTGAGCATTGAGCTACAAAGTTAGACTGAAGTAATTAAAGGGGGTCATGTTTGCATGTTGAAGGAATTGTAAACAGCTGAAACCAATATAACAGTATTCTGACATTAACCTGAGGGCCACATTAAGTGAAGGTGGGGGCCGCATGTGGCCCACGGGCCGCCAGTTACCCATGAATGTTCTACACCATACTGTCCATGTCCAACAGAAACATGTTTCTACTGTCCATGTCCAACAGAAACATGTTTCTACTGTCCATGTCCAACAGAAACATGTTTCTACACCATACTGTCCATGTCCAACAGAAACATGTTTCTACACCATACTGTCCATGTCCAACAGAAACATGTTTCGACTGTCCATGTCCAACAGAAACATGTTTCTACACCATACTGTCCATGTCTAACAGAAACATGTTTCTACACCATACTGTCCATGTCCAACAGAAACAGGTTTCTACTGTCCATGTCTAACAGAAACATGTTTCTACTGTCCATGTCTAACAGAAACATGTTTCTACACCATACTGTCCATGTCCAACAGAAACATGTTTCTACTGTCCATGTCCAACAGAAACATGTTTCTACACCATACTGTCCATGTCTAACAGAAACATGTTTCTACACCATACTGTCCATGTCCAACAGAAACATGTTTCTACTGTCCATGTCCAACAGAAACATGTTTCTACACCATACTGTCCATGTCTAACAGAAACATGTTTCTACTGTCCATGTCTAACAGAAACATGTTTCTACACCATACTGTCCATGTCCAACAGAAACATGTTTCTACACCATACTGTCCATGTCCAACAGAAACATGTTTCTACACCATACTGTCCATGTCCAACAGAAACATGTTTCTACACCATACTGTCCATGTCTAACAGAAACATGTTTCTACTGTCCATGTCCAACAGAAACATGTTTCTACACCATACTGTCCATGTCCAACAGAAACATGTTTCTACTGTCCATGTCTAACAGAAACATGTTTCTACTGTCCATGTCCAACAGAAACATGTTTCTACTGTCCATGTCTAACAGAAACATGTTTCTACACCATACTGCCCATGTCCAACAGAAACATGTTTCTACACCATACTGTCCATGTCCAACAGAAACATGTTTCTACTGTCCATGTCTAACAGAAACATGTTTCTACACCATACTGTCCATGTCTAACAGAAACATGTTTCTACTGTCCATGTCCAACAGAAACATGTTTCTACTGTCCATGTCTAACAGAAACATGTTTCTACACCATACTGTCCATGTCCAACAGAAACATGTTTCTACACCATACTGTCCATGTCTAACAGAAACATGTTTCTACTGTCCATGTCCAACAGAAACATGTTTCTACACCATACTGTCCATGTCTAACAGAAACATGTTTCTACACCATACTGTCCATGTCTAACAGAAACATGTTTCTACTGTCCATGTCCAAAAGAAACATGTTTCTACACCATACTGTCCATGTCCAACAGAAACATGTTTCTACACCATACTGTCCATGTCTAACAGAAACATGTTTCTACTGTCCATGTCTAACAGAAACATGTTTCTACACCATACTGTCCATGTCCAACAGAAACATGTTTCTACACCATACTGTCCATGTCCAACAGAAACATGTTTCTACTGTCCATGTCTAACAGAAACATGTTTCTACACCATACTGTCCATGTCTAACAGAAACATGTTTCTACTGTCCATGTCCAACAGAAACATGTTTCTACTGTCCATGTCTAACAGAAACATGTTTCTACACCATACTGTCCATGTCTAACAGAAACATGTTTCTACTGTCCATGTCCAACAGAAACATGTTTCTACTGTCCATGTCTAACAGAAACATGTTTCTACACCATACTGTCCATGTCCAACAGAAACATGTTTCTACACCATACTGTCCATGTCTAACAGAAACATGTTTCTACTGTCCATGTCCAACAGAAACATGTTTCTACACCATACTGTCCATGTCTAACAGAAACATGTTTCTACACCATACTGTCCATGTCCAAAAGAAACATGTTTCTACACCATACTGTCCATGTCCAACAGAAACATGTTTCTACACCATACTGTCCATGTCTAACAGAAACATGTTTCTACTGTCCATGTCTAACAGAAACATGTTTCTACACCATACTGTCCATGTCCAACAGAAACATGTTTCTACACCATACTGTCCATGTCCAACAGAAACATGTTTCTACACCATACTGTCCATGTCCAACAGAAACATGTTTCTACACCATACTGTCCATGTCCAACAGAAACATGTTTCTACACCATACTGTCCATGTCCAACAGAAACATGTTTCTACTGTCCATGTCCAACAGAAACATGTTTCTACACCATACTGTCCATGTCCAACAGAAACATGTTTCTACTGTCCATGTCCAACAGAAACATGTTTCTACACCATACTGTCCATGTCCAACAGAAACATGTTTCTACTGTACATGTCCAACAGAAACATGTTTCTACTGTCCATGTCTAACAGAAACATGTTTCTACTGTCCATGTCCAACAGAAACATGTTTCTACTGTCCATGTCCAACAGAAACATGTTTCTACACCATACTGCCCATGTCCAACAGAAACATGTTTCTACACCATACTGTCCATGTCCAACAGAAACATGTTTCTACTGTCCATGTCCAACAGAAACATGTTTCTACACCATACTGTCCATGTCCAACAGAAACATGTTTCTACTGTCCATGTCCAACAGAAACATGTTTCTACACCATACTGCCCATGTCCAGCAGAAACATGTTTCTACACCATACTGTCCATGTCCAACAGAAACATGTTTCTACTGTCCATGTCCAACAGAAACATGTTTCTACACCATACTGTCCATGTCCAACAGAAACATGTTTCTACTGTCCATGTCTAACAGAAACATGTGTCTACTGTCCATGTCTAACAGAAACATGTTTCTACTGTCCATGTCCAACAGAAACATGTTTCTACACCATACGGTCCATGTCTAACAGAAACATGTTTCTACTGTCCATGTCCAACAGAAACATGTTTCTACACCATACTGTCCATGTCTAACAGAAACATGTTTCTACTGTCCATGTCCAACAGAAACATGTTTCTACACCATACTGTCCATGTCCAACAGAAACATGTTTCTACTGTCCATGTCCAACAGAAACATGTTTCTACACCATACTGTCCATGTCTAACAGAAACATGTTTCTACACCATACTGTCCATGTCTAACAGAAACATGTTTCTACACCATACTGTCCATGTCTAACAGAAACATGTTTCTACACCATACGGTCCATGTCTAACAGAAACATGTTTCTACACCATACTGTCCATGTCCAACAGAAACATGTTTCTACTGTCCATGTCCAACAGAAACATGTTTCTACACCATACTGTCCATGTCCAACAGAAACATGTTTCTACTGTCCATGTCTCTCAGAACATCACTGACCCATACAGAGCTCCTATTGGCCAGGCAAGCTGTCACTCAGAACGTCACTGACCCATACAGAGCTCCTATTGGCCAGCCAAGCTGTCACTCAGAACGTCACTGACCCATACAGAGGTCCTATTGGCCAGCCAAGCTGTCACTCAGAACGTCACTGACCCATACAGAGCTCCTATTGGCCAGTCAAGCTGTCACTCAGAACGTCACTGACCGTGCGTTGCTATTGGCCAGAGGGTGGAGCTCTTCGGGGTTTGTGACGAGGCGGTCGAGCGCGGTGACGATGCGAGCGAAGTCCGGCCGGCGGACGCCACTTCTCTCCCAACACGACAACATCAGACCGTGTAAAACCACAGGACAGTCCATTGGGGGGGGGAGACGGTACCCCTCCTCCACCGCCCGGATCACCTGGTAGAGAGACACAGAGACACACAGAGAGAGAGAGAGAGAGAGAGAGAGAGAGAGAGAGAGAGACAGAGACAGAGACAGAGACAGAGACAGAGACAGAGACAGAGACAGAGACAGAGACAGAGACAGAGACAGAGAGAGAGAGAGAGAGAGAGAGAGAGAGTTAGAGAGAGAGAGAGAGAGAGAGAGAGAGAGAGAGAGAGAGAGAGAGAGACATTCAGTGACTCTGGCAACTCGTTGCAGAATAGTTTGTGTGTTCTTACGATAATGTCGTCCTATGTACGATAATTCTTTTTCGCCATTTAAAAAAAAAAAAGTAAAGTGAATCCAGTAAATTCTCTGTTTCGCTGCTGATTGGGAATCCTGTTTTGGCTTTGTGTCTGTGTGTGTGTGTGTGTGTGTGTGTGTGTGTGTGTGCGCGTGCGTGCGTGCGTGCGTGCGTGCGTGCGTGCGTGCGTGCGTGCCACATAATGAGTAACGTACCTCCTGATTGGACATCTCCCAGTAAGGTCTCTCCCCATAGGCCGCCACCTCCCACATGACCACACCGTAACTCCACACGTCACTGGCCGCCGTGAACTTCCTGTAGGCGATGGCCTCGGGGGCGGTCCATCTGATGGGGATCTTACCGCCCTGAACACACGCACGCACGCGCACACGCACATGAACACACACACACACACACACACACACACACACAGAACGATACAGCGACACCTCCCTGACAATATAACGACACAGAGACACCTCCCTGACAATATAACGATACAGAGACACCTCCCTGACAATATAACGATACAGAGACACCTCCCTGACAATATAACGATACAGAGACACCTCCCTGACAATATAACGATACAGAGACAAACTCAATACTCAATGTTAACTGTGAGTGGACGACCCAATTAAGCATTACACTCGTTTACAAGAGGGTCCACCATGTTCAATTCATCAAAACATTTAGAGACGTACAAATAGACACTTCTATATAGTCAAAGAACAGTACAGGAATTCATCATAATGGAGGTAAAAAGGGAAAAGAAACATATACAGTGAGGGAAAAAGGGTGGGGCGGTGGGGAGGGATTCAGATTTTACGGGGGCCAGTTTCGAATTGCAGCCGTCCGTAGGTGCCCTTTGAGAGCGGTTTTGAAGGAGTCAAGGGATTCACATGTCTTAATGACTGTTGGTAGGGCGTTCCACATTTTGGTGGCATAGGAGCGAAAATAATTTAGTCCCTTGTTTGTGCCGAATCTGGGTTGTACATGGTTCGTTGCACTCCCTCTGGTGTTGTGGGTGTGGACTTCGTTAACATTAAGGAAGTATCTAGACAGGTACATGGGTATCTTGGTGGTGTATCGAATCTTGTGGACCAGACCCATTGCAAGATGCTGTACTCTGTCGTCGACCCTAAGCCATTCCAGCCTGTCAAAGTGGGCAGGGGTGAGGTGGGTTCGGGGGGTGAGGCCAAGTAGGAGCCTGACCAGTTTGTTTTGCTGCGTGCGTGCGTGCGTGCGTGCGTGCGTGCGTGCGTGCGTGCGTGTGTGTGTGTGTGCGTGTGTGTGTGTGCGTGTGTGTGTGTGTGTGTGTGTGTGCGTGTCTCTTACCCGTGTGGTGTAAGCAGCTCCAGGGTCGTCCTCCAGAACTCTGCTCAGACCAAAGTCGGACACCTTGGAGAGCAGATTATTATTATTATTATGATTATGATTATTAGTATTATGGAGGGCCCCTAGCCCCTCCTATATACAGGTTTAATGTTTGTATTTAGTTCAATGTTGGTTTAGTAAACTCATTGACAATGAAGGGAACATTTACGTCATAATGTGCCTCAGTACGTCATATTGTCTCTTTATTGTTAATGGTGTTTAATGTTTGTGTTTGTTTTACATCACCATTACATCACCTAACCATATCATCCAAGGAGTATATTAGCGCCCCTCACTTCACACAGGTGTGATTTTTATTAATATTATTATTAGCAGTAGTCTGACCTCACAGACCAGCTGACCAGTAGTCTGACCTCACAGACCAGCTGACCAGTAGTCTGACCTCAGACCAGCTGACAGTAGTCTGACCTCACAGACCAGCTGACCAGTAGTCTTACCTTACAGACCAGTAGTCTGACCTCACAGACCAGCTGACCAGTAGTCTTACCTTACAGACCAGTAGTCTGACCTCACAGACCAGCTGACCAGTAGTCTGACCTCACAGACCAGCTGACCAGTAGTCTGACCTCACAGACCAGCTGACCAGTAGTCTGG
>NC_136806.1:3205501-3239758 GCF_951216825.1 Electrona antarctica
GTTACTCTGTTTGTATTTCTCAATTTACTTCTGTATTTGTAAAAAACAAAAAATTAATAAACAGAACATTAAAAAAAAGAAGAAGAATGAAACAATGGAATATAGGACAAAAAAACCTAAATAATAATGAGAGACAGGTTGTAGGACCCTGCAGACCTTTTTATCTGAGAGAGCTTCCTGCAAAGTAACTACCCCATTTAGGGGAGTGAAATATTTAAAGTAACCCGCATCACCTGTCACTTCAGACCGCATTTGCCCCCCTTAACCCATTAAGACCTGGGGAAGCACCTGTGTCATTTGAGATGTTAACCACTTTAACCATTATATTATACTTGGGCTATTCAAACATCTCATCGAGAGCTTCACGCAGCGCTACGAGCTTGTATCTGAAAGAATGTCTTTCAGATTCTAAAAATGTCTTCTACATCCTGACAGTTTTCTGAAAAATCTATGTTTCTATGTCAGTGGTTCTTCGATTTTTCTAAAATAGCAGACCTACAAGCTCGTAGCGCGCCACTCGGTGGCGCGCTATGAGCTTGTAGATCTGCTATTTTTCAATAGCTAAAGCATAACATAATGCTAACGCCAAAAGGGGTTCCCACCCAAAATGTCTTTAAACGTGGGAAATGTTTGCAAATCTTTGCTTCTGGGGGTCTCTGCCTGGCAGGAAAGATTTTCAGATGTGGGTCTGTGGCCAAATATACATCATTTTGACATGAAAAGGATTTGAGCACCACTCGTATAGAATCATGCGTTTTTTTTCAGAAAGCTGATCCGAACTGATTTAGAAGACATATTTTTTGGAATCGGCCTCAGGTCTAAATAGGTTAAAAGCAATTTTCTAAGCATCTTAGCAGCGAAAAAGGTGCCCTTAAAAGTAGTGCAAATGTGTGGAGAGGCAGAGAGGGATTTAAGTGCAGATGAGAGCACATTTACATCCTACAAATTGATGGCCACGGGCACTTTGTAGTCATGCTCTGAATCAGACTCCAACACTTAGCTGAAACATGACTAAGATTATGACACTTAACATCAAGCTATGAGATGTGTTGGATTCTACACCAAAAAGAAGAGAAAAACGTTCAGTTTGTCAGTGAATTTGTTACTTACCGTCTAAAGACGTGTGGATTCCAGTTTGTTTTATATATAGGTAAAGGCATACTAAGCTAATATAGCTTCAGCCTATACGTTTGTACACTACAATGCTTGGAATGGATTCAGAATCATGAAATCATGTCACATGCTACTTAAAGCATAAGGAAAGTGCCTGCCATAGGATGTTAATGAAAAAATCACACCCGTGTGAACTGAGTGGTGCAACCCCCCCCCCCCCCCCCCCCCCCTCTCTATCTCTCTCTCTCTCTCATTAGCAGGCAACAGTGCAGCACTATCTCTCTCTCTCTGTTTCTGGCACAACAGCGCCACTTTTGGTACTCATTGGTACTGGTGCTCATAGTCATATAGGTAGGTGAACGGACACATGAACACATAGGTAGGTTAACACGGACATTGCTGTTCCTTGGAGTGGTTGCACCACTCAAAAATAAATTGCCCAATACTAACAGCCGGTCAGCAAGTGGATTCATTAATGTATGTATATAGACAATATTTTAGGCCAATAAAAAAGACTATATACCAAATTTCCCACAGCCTGTCGGCTGCCGGACTAACAGGTGTGTGTGTGAACACTGCCAGGACGAGGAGTCGGTGGAGCATGCCATTATGGACTGTATAGATCATCCATCCATCCATCCATCTTCAACCGCTTATCCGTAGTCGGGTCGCGGGGGCAACAGCTCCTCCAGACTTCCCTCTCCAGAGCAACATTAGTGACTTCCTCCTGGGGGATCCCGAGACGTTCCAAGGCCAGTGAGTCGATGTAATCCCTCCATCTGCGCCTTGGTCTGCCCCGGGGGTCTCCTCCCAGTGGGATGTGCGTCGAGGACCTCCCTAGAGAGACGCCCGAGAGGCATCCTAACCAGATGGCTGTATAAATCAGTGGTTCCCAAAGTGGAAAAGTACGTGGCTTCAACTCACAGCGTCGGCAAAGCGTTTCCGTTTCTTTGCCCATGCTCTATCTGAGGTTTGGATGTGATTATTTTATCGCATCGCTGCCGACATATTACCATTTCTGCCAAAATATAAACAGCGTGAGCTACTGCCAACACAAGCCGTTTCTTACAATGGAGGTCTGCGGGGGAGTAACCAGGAAGTGAAAACATGGTGATCTGCCGTATTCTGCGTGGCACATCTAACTGGCCCCTGTGCTTACACCCCTGTGCTGGCCCCCTGTGCTTACACCCCTGTGCTGGCCCCCTGTGCTTACACCCTATCGGGTGTCTGGGGTGCACCAATGTTTTTGAGGGGCGCCAGCCCCCTCCTATATTCAGCTATAGATTCTTGTCCTAACTTAACTTAAGCCCTTTTCTCTTCTAGGGTGCATTCTTCTCCTAACACATGTTTTTCTATGAGTCTGCAATAAAGGCATTAATTTATTCATTCATTCATTCAATTCCATTGACAATGAATGGAGAATTGACATCATATGTGGACGAGCAAGTCGGCTATTTTGTCTCTTCTTTTTGTTTTATTACATCATGAAGATGTATGATGTGAATTTTTTTTACATCGACAAGAAACCCCTCTTTCATGCAGTACCTATGTTGGCCATCTCTGGCACGGTGGCGGTGTAGGGCCCGTCGTCGAACAGCGGCGGGTTGTCGTTGATGTCCTGCACGCGGATGATGAACTGCGACGAGGGCTCCAGGGGGCGCTCCGTCTGCCGGTCCGTGGCCGTGGCGACCAGGCGGTACTCGTCCTTCTCCTCGCGGTCCAGCGGCTTCGTCACGTGGATGTTGCCCGTCTTCTCGTCAATCACGAACACGGAGCCCGCCCCCTCGCCGCGCAGCACGTACTTGGTGCGTCCATCATTCCTGTCCATGTCCGTGTGGAGCTGTGGGAGAGGAGAGGAGAGGAGAGGAGAGGAGAGGAGAGGAGAGGAGAGGAGAGGAGAGGAGAGGAGAGGAGAGGAGAGGAGAGGAGAGGAGAGGAGAGGAGAGGAGAGGAGAGAAAATAGTGTGTTGTTTTTTAAACAAACAAGTGAAGACATAACAATGATCCACATCTATTGCTTCAAGGATGCAATGAATTTCAACAGGAACAGCCATGAAATGGGGCCAAGTACTGTGTGTGTCTTCATGCTTTCTGTATTTCAGTTCGAAGGCTCACCAATAGAATGAACAAATAGTATTATTGTATTTCAGTTCGAAGGCTCACCAATAGAATGAACAAATAGTATTATTGCGACCAAAGGTCACAGTTAACTATGGAATCGTGCATTTCCCGTCAGTGTGTTGGTTGGTTGGGGTGAGAGAGCACGTGACATCACGTGACATCATCAGGGATGGAGCACGTGACATCACGTGACATCACGTGACATCATCAGGGATGGAGCACGTGACATCACGTGACATCATCAGGGGCGGAGCACGTGACATCACGTGACATCATCAGGGATGGGGTACCCTGATGTCATCAATATTAAGCCCATATATAGAGATAATAATGTAGATCAATATTGGCCAGCAACTCTACATCTGACCTCAAACCCTTAGATCTCCATATATGGAGCTGACCTGTTCTGGCATTCCATGTTGATCCTTCCCCATCCATCGTTCCTCTTCGATGTCTCCCTTTCGACTGATACCTGTCCATTTAAACATGCCCGCCCCAAAGTCATGAATGCAGCCGAGCATATCTGACTGAACCAACTCTGCAAGCTATACGACGTATCATATCTGACTGAACCAACTCTGCAAGCTATACGACGTATCATATATTCCTCTCATCCTTAGTTCTCGTCTGTGTCTTCTACCACCCGAGTCATACAGGGTACTATAGCAGCTGAACTATTATCCCCCCCCCCTTAATCTCAGTGATATCCCAAACACAAGCTCCCCGTGTGCACTCTGGAAGCTATAACTACACTCCAACACACACACACACACACACACACACTGTGTGTCCCTACTACATCAACCGAGACTGTGTGGGAGCAGCTCGCTCCACCGTGCAAAGTGGTGCCCCAGCAATCTAATGAAAGCAGACCATAATGAACAATGGGCTAATCAATTATTCCCTAACTAATAGGAAGCATGCGAGGAGGGCTGCGGGGGGGGGGGGGGTGGCGTTGAGGTGGTGTGTACGGTACGCGTGGTGGCTTCAGCGGGACGTAGTGGCCTCTATCGACCGCGGTGGGAGAAAAAGTACTCACGTTTTTTTACTTAACCCATTTTGGGCGGGAAGTCCGGGAACCCCTTTTGGTGTTTTAAGCATTATGTTATACTTTAGCCATTGAAAAATAGCAGATCTAGAAGCTTGTAGCGCGGCACTCGTTGTAGGTCTGCTATTTTGCAAATGTGGAGCAAATCTTTGAATTTATATTCTTTCAGAGCCAATGTTTTTAACTCAAATCTTTGCTTCTGGGGGGTCCCTGGAACAACATATTTTCAGACGGGGGTCGGTGGCCAATTACATATAATGGTTGGGGTCCTTGACATGAAATTGTCACAGTCTGTCAGTGTCTGTGTTTGTCTATGTGTGTGTGTGGGTGTCTTTGTGAGTGGGCGTGTGTTTTGGGCGTAGGCTTGGCTCCAGCTCCCAGCTTGGCACACCTGGTTCCAGTTCCCTAATCTCCCTCACCTGCCTGGCATCAGCTAATCATCCAGTCTATAAATGTTTGGTCTTCTCCCCGCGCCGATGCCAGATCGTTTCACAACCTCAGTGCGTGGTAAACGCTTCTAGTCTACCTCTGTAGTATATTTCCTTGTGAATCATTAGTGTTAGTATTTTTCGGGAACCTTGATTTTTTGCCTATCGTGATTTTTGATCCTTGCTCTTCTTTTTTCTCAGTGACATTCTGACCAGCTCTTTGCCTTGCCTGCCACCAGCCTCAGCCTGCTCGACCACACCGAATATAGAGGATCTACAAGCTCCTCTTTCCCTCCTGTGTTGTTTCAATAAACACCCTTGGACTTTGACTTTGTTGTGTTCTGCTTTTGGGTCTGCCAGTTTTTACATATCGTGACAGAACGATCTGGCCAGAATGGACCCAGCAGAACTTGACAGGGTGAAGGAGGCCATTACTAATCAGGGACAGCGCTTGGGCAACCATGAGGTACTGCTTCAGAAACTTCTTGACCAGATGACAGTAGTTTCCCATCAGCTTTCTACACTCAACATTGAACCACCAGCTCAACTTCCTGAGGCACCTGCACATGAACCTCCTGCTGTTCCTTCTGCAGAGCCACACATCCCCCCGCCTGCTAAGTATTCTGGCAACCCCAACACCTGTCGGGAGTTCTTAACTCAAGTTCAGCTGAGCTTCGACGCCCAGCCATCTCGCTATGGCCGTGAAGCGGCTAGGATAGCCTATGTTGCTAATCTGCTTGAGGGGCCCCCTCTCAGTTATTTCAATGCCCTCCGTGAGCGGGGTTCTCCTGCGGCCCAATCCTTTTCCGCTCTTGTCACTGAACTGAAGCGAGTCTACGACCACCCCATACGAGGACAGCAGGCAGCTCAACAGCTTCTGAGACTTCGCCAGGGCAGGCGCTCAGTAAGAGAATTTGCCTGTGAATTCCGGTCCCTAGCTGTGGAATCGGGGTGGAACGACCAGGCCCTGCTCACAGCTTTCCAAAACGGGCTCAACCGGGCGATTGGGAGGGAAATTGCACTTAGAAATGAGCAACTCTCTATAGATGATGCCATTACAACAGCCATCAACATCTCTGACCAGATGTCCCAGTGGCAATCCGAACCCGTCCCTCCTGGGTCATGGTTTCCCACTGCCGGGGGGAACAGTAGAGACTCACCAGCGGAGTTCAGACTCCCCGTGTCCCAAGCCTTGACCTCCAGTCTTCCAGACGGGGAGCCCATGCAGGTGGGTCGAGCCCACCTTACCCCTGAAGAGCGTACTCGCCGGAGGCAGACGGGGGTGTGCTTCTACTGTGGCCAACCTGGCCATGTCCTTGCTTCCTGTCGCTTGCGACCAAAAGAGTAGGCTCTCCAGTAACAGTGGGGGTTCTGGTGAGCCAGACTGTCTCTTCCCCTAAATCTTTGTGCCGTATGCAGTTCGCTGCCACCCTTCGTTGGCAATCTCAGTCCTTGTCTCTGTTCGCGCTGGTGGATTCGGGGTCGGATGAGAACTTCCTGGATGCGGGCGTTGCTTCCCAAATGGGCATAACCACTGAGCCTCTTCCTACACCTCTGCAAGCCAATGCTCTGACTGGTCGACTCCTCGCTCGAGTTACTCATCGATCCGAACCTGTACATCTCCTGGTCTCAGGCAATCATCACGAACAGATCCAGTTCCACATAATCTCCTCCCCGCATGCTCCCATAGTCCTTGGTCAGCCCTGGCTGGGGTTGCACAATCCTCATATTGACTGGGCTGTGGCCAAAGTAGTGAGCTGGAGCCCTTACTGCCTTTCCACCTGCCTGCGGTCCGCCCGCTCTCCTGCTGAGGGTGCCATGTCCCCAGTTGTCTCTGAGCCCCCAGACCTGTCCAATGTACCTCCAGTTTACCGTGACTTAAGAGAGGCCTTCAGTAAGCAACTTGCTCTATCCCTCCCTCCGCACCGCCCCTATGACTGTGCTATTGACCTGCTTTCTGGAGCTCCCCTGCCATCCAGCCGGTTATACAACCTGTCTCGTCCAGAGAGGGAGGCAATGGAGAAGTACATCCACGACTCGTTGGCGGCAGGCATCATTCGGCCCTCGTCTTCCCCAGTGGGTGCAGGCTTCTTCTTCGTGGGCAAAAAGGATGGTTCTTTACGCCCCTGTATTGATTACAGAGGTCTTAATAATATCACCATTCAAAACAAATACCCCTTACCTCTGCTTGCCTCTGCTTTTGAGCCCCTACAAGGAGCGACCATTTTTTCCAAATTGGACCTCCGTAATGCTTACCACTTAATTAGGATCCGATCTGGGGATGAATGGAAGACTGCTTTTAAGACACCCCTCGGTCACTTTGAGTACTTGGTCATGCCTTTCGGTTTAACGAATGCCCCAGGAGTGTTTCAAGCCCTTGCGAACGATGTCCTCCGTGACCTGCTTAACCGCTCTGTCTTTGTGTACTTGGATGACATCCTGATCTTCTCCCGGAACCTGGAAGAACATGTGGGTCATGTCAGAGAGGTGCTCCAGCGTCTTCTAGAGAACAAGCTCTACATAAAAGCAGAGAAATGTGAGTTCCATGTTCAGTCTACAAGATTCCTGGGGTTCATCGTGGAGAATGGTCAGGTGAAGGCAGACCCCGAAAAGGTGCGGGCGGTGGTGGACTGGCCTCAACCTACCTCTGTCAAGCGTCTCCAGAGTTTCCTGGGGTTTGCCAACTTCTATAGACGTTTCATCAGGGACTACAGTCGTGTGGCCGAACCCCTCACCAGACTGACCTCCCCGGCCATCCCTTTCGCCTGGACCAATGAGGCTGATGCAGCTTTCAAGGAACTAAAGAGGCGGTTTACCACTGCCCCTGTCCTTATCCACCCTGACCCCACACGCCAGTTCGTCGTGGAAGTTGATGCCTCTGAGTCTGGGGTGGGGGCCGTTCTTTCCCAACGATCTGCCAAAGACCAGAAGCTCCACCCGTGTGCATTCTTTTCCTGTCGTCTTAGTCCTGCCGAGCGCAATTACGATGTGGAAAATCCTCCAATCAGCCACCTGCTGGTTTACTTCATCCCCTGCCTGTGCCCAGTCGGCCCTGGTCCCATGTTGCTTTGGACTTTGTAACCGGGCTCCCTCCGTCCCAAGGGAAATCTGTTATCCTTACCATAGTGGACAGATTCTCTAAGTCCGTACATTTTGTGGCTCTCCCCAAGTTACCCACAGCCTTGGAGACGGCTGACCTCCTAGTGCAACATGTTTTCCGTCTCCATGGCATCCCAGTGGATCTCGTTTCCGACAGAGGACCCCAGTTCACATCGCAGGTGTGGAAAGCCTTTTGTCGTGCCCTTGGGGCTTCTGTCAGTTTGACGTCTGGTTATCATCCTCAGTCGAATGGACAAACAGAACGAGCTAACCAAGACCTGGAAGCAGCACTTCGTTGTGTCGCAGCCAAGAACCCCTCCTCCTGGAGCTCCCACCTTGTATGGGTTGAGTACGCCCACAACTCCTTGTCCTGTGCGGCCACGGGGATGTCGCCTTTTGAGGCGTCTTTAGGTTACCAACCACCTTTGTTTCCGGCTGAGGAGGATGACATCTCCGTACCCTCTGTCCAAGCTCATATGCGGCACTGTCGCAAGGTGTGGAAAGATGCTCGCGCAGCCCTTCTCAGCTCTGTGGAGCGGAATCGACGGTACGCTGACCGACGCCGGACCCCAGCCCCCGTGTACCAGCCGGGTCAGCGGGTGTGGCTTTCCTCTAAAGACCTCCCCCTGAAGGTGGACTCCAAAAAGCTTTCGCCCCGGTATGTTGGCCCGTATGAAATAATCTCCATCATCAATCCAAATGTGGTTAAGCTAAAGTTGCCTCCTCGCTGGAGGGTCCATCCCACCTTCCACGTCTCCCAGTTGAAGCCAGTGTCGACCAGCCCGCTGTCTCCTCCTGATGTCCCCCCCCCACCCCCCCGTGTCATTGATGACCACCCAGCCTACACGGTCCGGCGGCTGCTGGATGCGCGCCGTCGAGGGAGAGGCTGGCAGTACCTGGTGGACTGGGAGGGGTATGGTCCTGAGGAGCGATGCTGGGTGCCTCGCCGCTTCATCCTGGACCCTTCCCTCATCTCTGCTTTTCACCGCAGTCACCCGGGCAAGCCTGGTGGATCGCCTGGAGGCGTTCCTTAGGGGGAGGGCACTGTCACAGTCTGTCAGTGTCTGTGTTTGTCTATGTGTGTGTGTGGGTGTCTTTGTGAGTGGGCGTGTGTTTTGGGCGTAGGCTTGGCTCCAGCTCCCAGCTTGGCACACCTGGTTCCAGTTCCCTAATCTCCCTCACCTGCCTGGCATCAGCTAATCATCCAGTCTATAAATGTTTGGTCTTCTCCCCGCGCCGATGCCAGATCGTTTCACAACCTCAGTGCGTGGTAAACGCTTCTAGTCTACCTCTGTAGTATATTTCCTTGTGAATCATTAGTGTTAGTATTTTTCGGGAACCTTGATTTTTTGCCTATCGTGATTTTTGATCCTTGCTCTTCTTTTTTCTCAGTGACATTCTGACCAGCTCTTTGCCTTGCCTGCCACCAGCCTCAGCCTGCTCGACCACACCGAATATAGAGGATCTACAAGCTCCTCTTTCCCTCCTGTGTTGTTTCAATAAACACCCTTGGACTTTGACTTTGTTGTGTTCTGCTTTTGGGTCTGCCAGTTTTTACATATCGTGACAGAAATATTGAGCACCACTGATATAGAAACATGGGTATTTCAGAAAACTGTCAGGATTTAGAAGACTGTTTTTTTCGACGTCAGGTCTAAATGGGTTAAGTAAAAGTATCCATATTGTGTATAAATACTTTGTTACGAGTAAAAAGCCCGGCATTCTAAATGTACTTGAGTAAAAGTACAAAAGTATCGTTATCAATATGTTAAAGTACCAAAAGTAGAAAGTACTCGTTATGCAGAATGTCCCATTTCACAAGGTTTCAAATATGTATTATAAACTTTTGAAAACAGCAGATCTACAAGCTCACAACGTGTCGCATTGTGAGCTTGTATATCGGCTATTTTCAAAATGTCCAAAATGTATATAGGGCCGAAGTGTGTAATGTATGTTTTGTAATAATAATCAAAATCGAAACTATAAAGCTTTCAAATAAATGTAGTGGAGTAAAAGTACAATATTTGTCTCTCCAAGATGTAGACGTAAAAGTATATGGAAATTGGAAAGTACAAATACCGCAACATTGTACTTAAGTACAGTTGTGATTGATTGATTGAAATATTTATTAACAGTTTGCAGAATTACAGTACATTTCAAGCACAAACTCAATACAAAGACTGTTAACTGTGAGTGGACGACCCAATTAAGCAAGCATTACACTTGTTTACAAGAGGGTCCACCTTGTTCAATTCATCAAAACATTTAGAGACGTACAAATAGACACTTCTATATATAGTCAAAGAACAGAACAGGAACAGTAAATGTACTTAGGTATACTTTACACCGGTGGACGTGGCCTTATATCGACCGCGCTGAGCTTATTGGATCACAGTCCTGGCAGGACGGCAGGGCGGCTATAGCGGCGGAGTGGCTAGCCATATCCTCTCATGCAGGGAGAGGTAATAGCAACCCCTCCCCGTCCCCTCCATCACCCCCCCAACCCCCTCATCCCGTCCTCGCTCATGTCCTCTAGTCGTCGACGAGAGCAAACTGCCAGCGGGACGCGTCTGGCACGTCCCCCATTCAATCTCCTTCCCCCGCCGCGCCCCGCCGCGCCCCGCCGCGCTGCGCTGTGCCGCGCTGCGTGGTCCGAACAGCAACACCGTCATCACGACCCAGAGAAGAAATAAAATAAACCTCTAAGTGATCCGCCCGCCACCCTAAGAAAGTGTGACATTGTGACTTTAACCCATTTTGGGCGGGAACCCCTTTTGGTGTTTATGTTATACTTTAGCTATTGGAAAATAGCAGATCTACAAACTTGTAGGTCTGCTATTTTTGAAAAATCATGAAAATGTGCCTCAAATCTTTGAATATATATTCTTTCAGAGTTTCAGTCTTTAACTCAAATCTTTGCTTCTGCTATATGGTTCCCTGGAACAATTTTTTTTTAGATGGGGGTCGGCGGCCAATTACATATAATTGTTGGGGTCCTTGACATGAAATATTGAGAACCACTGATACAGAAACATGAGGTTTTTCAGAAAAAAATACATTTTAAAAAGACATGTTTTAAATGTCGACGTCAGGCCTAAATGGGTTAAAGAGAAAGAAAAGGCATAGTGCCGCGGGGAATGGGATATGGGGGGGTGGGGGGGGTGGGGTGGGGGGGGGGGTGCTTGGGGAGGCATTGTTGCATGGCAACAGCTAAGCACATTTTGCTAAATGAAATGAGAGCGGATACGTCCAATCGAAAATATTCATTACATTGCATGATAGCCATTTTTCAGGGGGAAATAATCTAGCCTGGATGCAGCCTATAGCCCTAGAGCTCCCCGGGGGGGTAGACCATAATCTAGCCTGGATGCAGCCTATAGCCCTAGAGCTCCCCGGGGGAGTAGACGATAATCATGGATGTTGACAAGGTTGTTTATGGCAAAAAAAAGGAAGTCCACACTGCATGCATGCCTATAGAGTTGGAAAGTCTGAAAACTAAATTATAACACTTACTTCCTCCGAAGATGTCATTATTTAAGTGACTGACTGATACTGATTCCCAATGCAAAGTGTAAGCATAAAACACCCAGGAGTCAGTGTGTAAATAGAGTGGAGTCAGAGTCACTATAACTACTGCTGACTCTGTTATGCAACACACTACAGCACATACACTGTATGTGACCGAAGGGTTTTGACACCTCCTTTAATGAGCTGTGCCTGAAAATTGCTTTGGCCCCGGCCGCGCTAATGACAAAATGAAGTGGCGTTGACATTAGCGTTGGAGAGTTGTTGAAGTAACCAATGCAGGCATTAAGGTCACGAAGCCTTTGTGTCATAACATGTTAGCAGACCGTGGCACAGAGACGCTATTTAAGAACAAAGCCCAATCTTAAGCCATTTTGGGCGGGAACCCCATTTGGTGTTACCGTGTTAGCATTATGTTATGCTTTTGCTATTGAAAAATAGCAGACCTACAAGCTTATAGCGCGCCACTCGGTGGCGCGCTATGAGCTTGTAGGTCTGCTATTTTTGAAAAATCGAAGAACGACTGACATACGTGTAGAAACATAGCTTTTTCAGAAAACTGTCAGGATGTAGAAGACATTTTTAGAATCTGATCTCAGGTCAAAATAGGTTAATGTCACATGCAGGCACGGCAGCACAGCCAGGCGTTATGGCATGTTGGTACAACAAGGCTGTCCTGTCCGTGTCGCGGTGGCTCGGCGTACCTACGCTCCACTTCAAGGCAAATATTCCCATCTTTCATTTTGACCCGGCCGGTACTGTTCCAGTCAGCGCTTAGTATACCATCATGCACCGTATTAGATGGTGATTGGCCAAACACACGGGTGGTCAGATGGTGATTGGCCAAACACACGGGTGGTCAGGGGACACCAGGGGAGCCGGGTTGGGTTCCACACTCTGAAGTTCTTAACCCATTGAGACCTGAGACCAGATTGAACAGTTTTCTAGGGGGAAAAATGTCAGTGGTTCTCAAACTATTTCATGTCAAGGAGCCCCAAAATTATATATATTTGACCGCTGACCCCCATCTGAAAATATGTTGTTCCCAGATACGAGTTAAAAATGTTTGCTGTGAAAGAATATATTAAAAGATTTACTATAACATTTTCACGATTTTCCAGTAAAAGAATGGTTAAAAGTGGTTAAAAGCTACAGTATAAGGTATGACGCAGATGCGTTCCCGGTCTTAATGAGTTAATGAAGGGGCCATTAATGACCCAAAAGTCTTAACGGCCCCGCGGCGTTAACGAGGGGACCTAACGAGCCTCTCTAAATGACGCCTGGCCATCATTAGCACAACGAGCGAGCGGTATGGCAGCTATGATGAAAGCTAAGCTCACTGCCACAGCAGGAACGCCCCCCCACCAGCCCCCCCCCCCCCCCCCCCCCCCCCCACCCAGTGCACCCCACCCACCCAATGAGACCACGTCCGTTTAAGATTGACCCCCAACCTCGACCTTATCTGGCCCCGAGCACCATAAAGACTAGAGAGAGTAGAAAAATGGACCTCTATTTTAATGTAGGTTCAGGCAACCGTTATTGAACTGATGCCAAAAGCAAAGGGTGGCGTAAATAATATAGACCCTATACAGCAATATTAGCTCATTAACCCATTTCGACCTGAGGACGAATCTACAAATGTCTTCTAAATCATACATGCCTGGGCAACTGGCGGCCCGGGGACCACATGCTGATCTACAAGATAAATAGCTGAACTACTGCGACGCGTTTTGATCTTGTAGATCGGCTATTTTTGCTATACGACACTAGTATTGTAATATGTTAATGTGGCCCCTCTGGAGTGAGTGTGGAAATATAGTGGCCCTCTCCATTGCCAATGTTGCCTAGCCCTGTTCTAAATCATTTTTTTTCGAAAAAACATTCTAAATAAGTAGAAAACTATTTCACGTCAAGGACCCCAGACATTATATGTAATTGGCCGCCAAATATGTGACGGGTCTGGCAAATAGGGCCTCATCTCGACCAGAGTAATTTTTCAGTTTTTTACAGATTATTAAAGTATAGAATGTAAGCTTTCATATGATGTATCATTCAATGGAATTGGAAAATATTTGAAGGAGATATGACCATTTTAAAATGATTGTGCCGTTTTACCCAAAGCTGAGAAAATCCCCTTTGAATGTTCACAACATTTCAACACCTAGAGCTGGCTAGCCTACTTTGACTTATAAATGTATACATTTAATTTGCCCAAATCAATAATCTGTTGGAATAAAAACTTTCTTCAACATTCAAGCTGTGTTAATATGAAAAAAAAAACGAAAATCACACAAAAAAAAAATAGGCGAGATGAGGACCATTTTGCTAGACCTGGTCACAAATATGGGCGGCGGTGCCTCAGGGGTAGAGTGGCCGGATGGTAACCGTAAGGTTGCCAGTTCGAACCCGGGCTCCCCCAGAGTTACTGTCGAAGTGTCCTTGAGCAAGACACTGAACCCCTAATTGCTCCTGATGTGCTGGTTGGTGCCTTGCATGGTTTCCACCGCCATCGGTGTGAATGAATGAATGGGTGAATGTAATGCACAATCTATGTAAAGCGCCTTGGATAAAGGTGCTATATAAATGCACCATTTACCATTTATATTCAAAGATTTTTCTAAAATCTACGCTTAAAGCTTGTAGATCTGCTATTTGTCAACAGCTAATGTTTAAAATAATGGTTAAAGTGGTTAAAAGCTAAGGCGCCACAGATGCGCTCCAGGTCTTCATGGGTTAGGATGCGGTCACACGGCTATAGTCATAATATACACTAGCCATATTTCACATCCCTTTCATTTGACTAATATGACATCTCATAAACTCCCACGTTTTCATAACTCTCTGATATAGCGTCCAATACATCAACGGCCCAAACAATATTAAACCAACTGGCCACAAAAGCTGAATTTACCCAGACATCACCTCTCTCTCCAGTGAGAGTGATGTGAGTCAGATATAAGCTGCCATTTCAGTCTTTCTTTGCCCGTCTGTCGCGTTGCTGTGTGTACAGTATGCTGTGTACAGTATGCGACAGCCCAGGCCTCCACGGACCTTTAACCCCTTCTGACCTGAGATCAGATTCTAAAAATGTCTTCTACATCCTGACAGTTTTCTGAAAAAGCTATGTTTCTATGTCAGTGGTTCTTCGATCTTTCAAAAATAACAGACCTACAAGCTCGTAGCGCGCCACCGAGTGGCGCGCTATGAGCTTGTAGATCTGCTATTTTTGAAAACCTGAGATCAGATTCTAAAAATGTCTTCTACATCCTGACAGTTTTCTGAAAAAGCTATGTTTCTATGTCAGTCGTTCTTCGATTTTTCAAAAATAGCAGAACTACAAGCTCGTAGATCTGCTATTTTTCAATAGCTAAAGCATAACATAATGCTAACACCAAAAGGGGTTCCCGCCCAGAATGGGTTAAATCTCTTCAATTACTTACATTATCATACGGTAATATGCTTATACTCATATACTCAATTTCACATTTTTGCAATAACCATAAATCATAAAGCAACGGAAAAAAGGCACTCTGTGCCAACCTCTAAATCACGTAAATAACTTACCCCCCCCCCCCCCCCCCTCCCTCCCCCTCCCCCCGCCCGTATACTCTATTTCACATTTCTGCCGCACAGTAAATCAAGAATACACATCAGGAAGAAAAATGTGCAGGCTGGGATGTTTTTTTTTTTCTCGTTTTTTTTTTACAACATCAGCATTAGACTAATGAATATTTTCCACCACATATGAGTGTGTGTGTGTGTGTGTGTGTGTGTGTGTGTGTGTGTGTGTGTGTGTGTGTGTGTGTGTGTGTGTGTGTGTGACGCTGCTATAATGGAACAGAGTTTACAGTAACACAGTGAAATGTAATGTTGGATGTTGACTCAAACGGCGGTAATGGCAATCCCAGAAGCCCTAGCGGTAGCCGTGCTATCCAGCGCGGCGGCACACCACTGAGAACAGCGATTGGCTGCATAGCACATCTACAAGCTCACAATGAGGCCATCGATTGGCTTAAGCCGAGAATAGCAAGATCTACAAGGTGTAAGCTTTAGATGGGCTGTTTTTCAACACGTGACCAACACCATCCGACCGTGAAGTATAGAAATGAGGCGATAAAAGGTTCAATTCCCCCGCCGACACAGCGGGGGGGTGGTGGGGGGGGGGGCATCAAAGACGGCGAGAGATCGGCCTGGAGGTTATCCCCCCCCCCATCTCCTCCCCGCCGGCAAGGCTGTGGAAAACCAGAAGCCCTTCATCTTGGGGCGCGGTGACTTCAAAAGGGCACCATGAGGGACGGACGCGGGAACATGCAGCGCGCCCTGCAGCCAATCAACACGCAGGCTGGAGATGAGTGGCCGCGCAACGCTCCGGCCTATCGGCTCAGAAGGAGCCGAGGGGGCCGGAGGAGGGGGAGTGGTCAGCCAATCGATTTGGGAGCGTGCCCAGCAAATCACAACAGCAATGTGTCAATGAGTCCGTAGTGCACAGACACAATGTGTCCGTAGTGCACAGACAAATGTATCCATGGCAAAGACTTGGTTCATGTCCGTGGAAATTTTTTAGATTTTCTTTTTTTTACACACCATAATGTTCTTATTTTGATCATAAGACCCAATTACTGACTGTCAAGTCTCCAGGTTTTCTTGAGGACATGACATTTATTTTTTGTACTATGACACTGTACTACTGTATGTCATACATACCGCACGCACGCACGCACACACATTCTTTGCCAACTGATCACACCTGATCCCCCCCCAACGGGCACTGTTCTAGTTACTTTTAATCTATCCATCCTATCTAGGCTGCCAGGATTGATCTATTACCTTTGGAGCATACAGTACGCACCAAAGTATTTGCAACTTTGATCGGCGAAAATCCGGCGGAAAATAGTCCCATGGTTTGTTGTTGAAGAGAAAAACATGCCACCATTATAATGCGAAACAGCAACAGCCTCCACAGCATGTTGTAGTCCAAACAAACCGTCTGTTCATTTGCATTGAACTCATTTTCCCAGAAGCCTATATAGCAGCCCAGAGCATGGCTTGATTTCCGGTTTCGTCATCATAACGCGACGGCCTCGTCTCCAGGTCCGCGAATTAAACACATTAAACAGCGTATTACGCAGCACCGACACATGGATTAAATAGCGGGGAACTGTTAACGGTGCATCATAGATGCTTTTATTAATAGACTGAGATGACTGGACTGACTATATGACGGACTACAGTTTATGGCATGTGTTGCTCCATCAGTGTTCTGATGTTTGCAACATTAGTGACTTCCTCCTGGGGGATCCCGAGACCTTCCAAGGCCAGTGAGTTGATGAAATCCCTCCATCTGATCCTTGGTCTGCCCCGGGATCTCCTCCCAGTGGACAAAGTATATACTCAAGTCAATATTTTTTAAAAGTACAAAATACGAAGTATATTTATCAGTGATTTTTTCCCCCTAAAAAAACATATAAAAGAGTGAAAATACCAGATCAAATTAATGTAGTGGAGTGAAAGTCATGTGCCTGAATGGGGAGGAAAGTCATGTGCATCATGGGGAGGAAAGAAGTAATCAAAACATGAACTTAACAGTACACAAGTAAACGTATGTATAGTTACTGTCCACCACTGTGTGTGTGTGTGTGTGTGTGTGTGTGTGTGTGTGTGTGTGTGTGTGTGTGTGTGTGTGTGTAGTATGTATGTGTGTGTGTGTGCGTGCGCATGCAAAGTGTGAAGTTCTGGAGAGAGTAGAAACAGCTGAGGCAGGAGTCTGGACACGTGACAGGAGCTCAGAGCTGCCTGCCTGCCTGCCTGCCTGATTTGGAGAACACTGGTATCCCAGTTGGCCCGCGGGGACTCGGCATGTAATTGTAAAATAAACACACGCGCGTGTGCGCGCGCGCACACACACACACACACACACACACACACACACACACACACACACACACACACACACACACACACACACACACACACACACACACACACACACACACACACACACACACACACACACACACACACACACACACACACACACACACACACACACACACACACACACACACACACACACACACACACACACACACTCCTGACCTGGAATCCAAGATGATTCGCCGTGCCTGCCTTTCATCTCCAGGGAACACACAAAATTATTTCTAAATTGACTTTCAAAAAAGAAACATCCCATAGTGATTTTGGCACGCTCTAGCTCCCCCCCCCCCCCCCCCCACGCTCTAGCTCCCATTGTGTGACAAACACCCACTCATCTAGCACCCCCCCCCCCACACGCCCCCGAAGGAGGCTCCAACAAAACATCCGATGCATAATTCATTACAATATAATATTTTATTATTTGCCCGAATCTGGCAGACATAGTCAGTCATTCCAGTGCGGTATATACACCCCTCTGCATCTGTTTAGAAAACACAAATTATCCCATTCTGGGCGGGAACCCCTTTTGGTGTTTTATTCATTATGTTATACTTTAGCTGCTATTGAAAAATAGCAGATCTACAAGCTCAGAGCACGGCACCGAGTGCCGCGCTACGAGCTTGTAGGTCTGCTATTTTTTTTTATCGTGAAAATGTGGTGAAAATCTTTGAATATATATTCTTTCAGAGCGAACGTTTAAAACTCAAATCTTTGCCTCTGGGGAAGTCCCTGGAACAACATATTTTCAGATGGGGGTCAATGGCGGCCAAATACAGATAATTCTGGGAGTCCTTGACATGAAAATGGTTGAGAACCGCTGACATAGAAACATGGGGTTATTCAGAAAACTGTTCAGATTTTGAAGACATGTCGGCCTCAGGTCTAAATCCTGACAGAAAACTGTCAGGATTTAGAAGACATTGTATACATTTCGACGTCAGGTCAAAATGGGTTAAACAGAAAACTATTGAGTCACATGAAAGAATAAGATGAAGTGTGGAGGAGTGGAAAGGAGGGAGCCCTCCAGGAAGCACTTTCAACTTCAAGAAGGCAGACAGACCTTCAGAGAACTGTGACATGGTTTAACCCATTCTGGGCGGGAACCCCTTTTGGTGTTTTAAACATTATGTTATAATTTAGCTATTGAAAAATAGCAGATCTACAAGCTCGTAGCGCGCCACCGAGTGGCGCGCTACGAGCTTGTAGATCTGCTATTTTTGAAAAATCGTGAAAATATTTATTTCAGAAAACTGGAGGATTTAGAAGATTTTCTTTTTAATTTCGAGGTCAGGCCTAAATGTTTTAACTCATTCAGGACGGGATCGCGTCTGCGGCGCTTTAGCGTTTAACCAGTATTTTAAACTTTATAGCTGTTGAAAAATAGCAGATCTATACAAGCTCAGCTGCGAGCTCGTAGATCTGATATTTTTTGAAAAATCTTCAGGAATATATATTCTTTCACAGTGAACGTTTTTAACTCAGATCTTTGCTTCTGGAGGGTCCCTGGAACAACATATTTTCAGATGGGGGTCGGCGGCCAAATACATATAATTCTTGGGCTCCTTGACGTGAAATAGTTTGAGAACCACTGACATAGAAACATCGTTTTCTTTCTTCAGAAAACTGCATGTCATGATTTAGAAGACATTTTGTATAGAATCTGCAGGCATCAGTCCTGAATGGCTTAAATTCTGTCTGAACTTTCAATCAATTTCAATCGCACACTGAATGTCGGGTATAGGCGGAGAGAAAAGTCTCGTCTTGTGTATACACCCGCAGTCAAATGTCAAAGCCAAGGAGAATGTGGTCCGTACTTCTACATCAGCCTGCATGCCGCCGTCTGTCTCTCTGCATTCCTTTATCTATTGGGATAAGTCTGGGTTCATAGACGGTTGGAGGACCCACAGTTATTTGCTTAGCATTGATGTGACGTTGATCCAACGTCGATGTTTAGTTAGCGTGGCCTGGCTGACATGCACTCTCATTGGACTGTTCTGGTTCCGTCTGATTCAATCTCTGTCTCTCGAGGGCATCGTCTTAACCCCTTCTGGACGGGAAACCCAGCTGTGTTTTAAGCATTATATGGTATGCTTTATCTATTGAAAAATAGCAGATCTACAAGCTCATAGCGCGGCACCGAGTGCCGCGCTACAAGCTTGTAGATCTGCTATGTTTTTATATCGTGAAAATGTGGCGCAAATCTTTGAATATATATTCTATATATATATAACGTTTTTAACTCAAATCTTTGCTTCTGCGGGGGTCCCTCATGGAACAACATATTTTCAGATGGGGGTCGGCCGACAATTACATATATTTTTGGGGGTCCTTGACATGAAAATGTTTGAGAACCACTGACATAAAAGCATAGGGTTTTTCAGAAAAGTCATTTGTAGACTCGTCCTCAGGTGGAAATGGGTTAATCTAGTCTGGCAGTAGCCAGATGATTGGAGCAGATAGCTAGTGTCTGCATGGGGCGCACAACTACTGAAATGGAAGACAAGAAAAAAAATGCATATATGAATTGACCAACCATTTAATTCTTTAGACCAGCCACTGACCAACGGCAGACTTGTTCTGTTACAATCCGGCCAATCAGAAGCGTGCCTGAGATTGTCTTCCGTCAAAGCCGCCCGGACAGACGGCTGTCATGTGATCAACAGTTTGGACGCCACAGACGTTTAGCCAAGTTTTATTTTGTAATGCACAGGTTACCAAAGACGTTATAGGTACGATAAATTAGGCTTAATCTAGAGTTTAAAAAAATATTTTAACCTTGATTTCGCTTCGGTCGTTAGCCGCCGCTAGCATCCATGTCAGAAACAGCCAAAAAATACGAAATCCTCCGTTCACACTCACGTGGACTTTATTGCCTTTGTGGCTCATAATGAGATAAACTACGATATTCGGAGCCTTATAAAACATTAATTCGAGGTCAATAACAGAATAACACCGATGGGAGCCACACAACACAAAGTCAAGTCAAAAAGTCAAAGTCATACGATTTGTCACACACGTTACCGCAGTGAAATTTGTTCTCCGCATTTGACCCATCTCTTAGAGAGGTGAGACGCAGCCAAGGAGAGGTGAGACGCAGCCAAGGAGCGGTGAGCTGCAGCCAAGGAGAGGTGAGACGCAGCCAAGGAGCGGTGAGCTGCAGCCAAGGAGAGGTGAGACGCAGCCAAGGAGCGGTGAGCTGCAGCCAAGGAGCAGTGAGCTGCAGCCAAGGAGCGGTGAGCTGCAGCCAAGGAGAGGTGAGACGCAGCCAAGGAGCGGTGAGACGCAGCCAAGGAGAGGTGAGCCGCAGCCAAGGAGAGGTGAGCTGCAGCCAAGGAGCGGTGAGCTGCAGCCAAGGAGAGGTGAGACGCAGCCAAGGAGCGGTGAGCTGCAGCCAAGGAGCGGTGAGCTGCAGCCAAGGAGAGGTGAGACGCAGCCAAGGAGCGGTGAGCTGCAGCCAAGGAGAGGTGAGACGCAGCCAAGGAGCGGTGAGCTGCAGCCAAGGAGCGGTGAGCTGCAGCCAAGGAGCGGTGAGCTGCAGCCAAGGAGCAGTGAGCTGCAGCCAAGGAGCGGTGAGCTGCAGCCAAGGAGCAGTGAGCTGCAGCCAAGGAGCGGTGAGCTGCAGCCAAGGAGCGGTGAGCTGCAGCCAAGGAGCGGTGAGCTGCAGCCAAGGAGCAGTGAGCTGCAGCCAAGGAGCGGTGAGCTGCAGCCAAGGAGAGGTGAGACGCAGCCAAGGAGAGGTGAGCTGCAGCCAAGGAGCGGTGAGCTGCAGCCAAGGAGCAGTGAGCTGCAGCCAAGGAGCAGTGAGCTGCAGCCAAGGAGCGGTGAGCTGCAGCCAAGGAGAGGTGAGACGCAGCCAAGGAGCGGTGAGCTGCAGCCAAGGAGAGGTGAGCCGCAGCCAAGGAGAGGTGAGACGCAGCCAAGGAGCGGTGAGCTGCAGCCAAGGAGAGGTGAGACGCAGCCAAGGAGCGGTGAGCTGCAGCCAAGGAGCGGTGAGCTGCAGCCAAGGAGCGGTGAGCTGCAGCGTGCGCCGCGGTCGGAAATCATTTGATTATTTGATTTGACCCCCCTAATCCAACCCATTGATGCTGAGTGTCAAGCAGGGAGGCATTGGGTCCCATTTTTACAGTCTTTGGTATGACCCCAACCTCCCAGTTTCATGGCGGACACTCGAACCACAAGGCCACTGTCTGGTAACACAGCCAGCAGCACGAAATGGCCGACTTCGAACGGTCAGCCAACAGGAGCTCAAGAGATCTGCCCATGTCGTACACACACACACAACATGCACGCACACACACACGTATGCACAGATGGCCGCTCAAAACACACAAGAACTCTATAGAGAGCCAATTATCATACACATAAATGTAAAGTACTACAAAACTCTCTTACACTTGCTCATGCACACATGCACGCACACAGACACACTCGCAAACATACAGACAAACACATAAACGCAGGCACACACACACACACGCGCGCACACACACAGGCACACTTCCTAATAGAACATTCATTATTCATCATAATTAGACTTTTCCTTTATCACCATAAGCTGCTGGATGCAGCCCGCCACTGCTGCCTTCCTCCGCAATACATTATTCAGGACAAAACTGTGCTTTTAGCCTCAGAGTATGCAAATCCTGCTTTTGATTACCATAATCAACTGATGTATGAGAGAGGGAGGGGAGCGGCAAGGCGCTAGTTGGCTTCATCGGACGAGTTGTTTGTTGTGCTTTATCCCATTCTGACCTGAGATCAGATTCTAAAAATGTCTTCTACCTCCTGACAGTTTTCTGAAAAAGCTATGTTTCTATGTCAGTCGTTCTTCGATTTTTCAAAAATAGCAGATCTACAAGCTCATAGCGCGCCACTCGGTGGCGCGCTACGAGCTTGTAGATCTGCTATTTTTCAATAGCCCAAAGCATAACATAATGCTAACACCAAAAGGGGTTCCCGCCAAAAATGGGTTATTGCCTGTGATGATGGTGTGTATTCTACACATCGCATCATATTTCCAGCCAGGGGAGAGACTACTAGAGAGAGAGTCTGGAAAAGGCCACCGCAGGCTTAACTCACCGCTGTACACTTAAAGGGCAACTCGCCCACATATATGCCACCGTGCATGCGCCAAGGGCCAAGAGGGATGCTCTTTACCACCAGGACCGGGAATGCTAGCATCGCTGTCTGAGGCACCAAGATAGAGAGAGAGAGAGAGAGAGAGAGAGAGAGAGAGAGAGAGAGAGAGAGAGTGCGTATGCCTATATGTGTATATGCGTGTGTGTGTGTGTGTGTGTGTGTGTGTGTGTGTGTGTGTGTGTGTGTGTGTGTGTGTGTGTGTGTGTGTGTGTGTCTTAATGTGTGTGCGCGCGCACACACATTAAGAGCAGTAATGAAAGGAATTATTGGGCTTTGTTCGTGGTTTTCTCCTTCTCTTTATTTGGAGGCGAGAGGGTACTTATGCTTGGAGAAATGGCACAGAGTGTGCGTCCGTGTGGGATGCAGATATTTACTGTTATATAGAGGATATGCTAATTAAATACACTACAGTCCATTTCACGGGTTTTAAGCAGGAAGTATAGACGCACAGGGAACCACTCCTAAAGATGTATTACCACTTCTGAGCGCAGAACATATTGTTAGAGCCTATTCTCTGTGCCTGTGTTTGACTCAACGTTGTTGTATTTGTGTCTACGTTGCATTAGTGTTGCTTATATGCTACAGCAGGGGTGGGCAACTGGCGGCCCGGGGGCCACATGCGGCCCCCACCTTCACTTAATGCGGCCCGCATGTTAATATCAGAATACTGATTGATTTCAGCTGTTACAATTCCAAACCCACTTTAATTACTTCATGACTATTATTAAAATGTCATTGTCTTTTTGTGTCCCAATGTAGTTATGTTAACAGTTCATAAAGTTAACATAACTATAACTAAATGCATTTGAAATTCAATAAAAAGGTTACTTTTCAGGATTCCAATTCAAAAATAGCAAAAAAATATTCAGGTTTTCAATTCAAATATAGCAAAAATAGCTGATCTACAAGCTCAAAACGCGTCGCATTGCGACGCGTTTTGAGCTTGTCGATCAGCTATTTTTGCTACGACAGTAATATGCACTGTGGCCCTCTGGAGCGAGTGTGGAAATATATAGTGGCCCTCTCCATCTTCAAAGTTGCCCACCCCTGTGCTACAGTGTAAGCTGTGTGCTAGGCCAGTCTTATATGCTACAGTGTAAACTGTGTGCTAGGCCAGTCTTATATGCTACAGTGTAAGCTATGTGTGCTAGGCCAGTCTTATATGCTACAGTGTAAGCTGTGTGCTAGGCCAGTCTTATATGCTACAGTGTAAGCTGTGTGCTAGGCCGGTCTTATATGCTACAGTGTAAGCTATGTGTGCTAGGCCAGTCTTATATGCTACAGTGTAAGCTGTGTGCTAGGCCAGTCTTATATGCTACAGTGTAAGCTGTGTGCTAGGCCAGTCTTATATGCTACAGTGTAAGCTGTGTGCTAGGCCAGTCTTATATGGTACAGTGTAAGCTATGTGTGCTAGGCCAGTCTTATATGCTACAGTGTAAGCTATGTGTGCTAGGCCAGTCTTATATGCTACAGTGTAAGCTATGTGTGCTAGGCCAGTCTTATATGCTACAGTGTAAGCTGTGTGCTAGGCCAGTCTTATATGCTACAGTGTAAGCTGTGTGCTAGGCCAGTCTTATATGCTACAGTGTAAGCTATGTGTGCTGGGCCAGTCTTATATGCTACAGTGTAAGCTGTGTGCTAGGTCAGTCTTATATGCTACAGTGTAAGTTGTGTGCTAGGCCAGTCTTATATGCTACAGTGTAAGCTATGTGTGCTAGGCCAGTCTTATATGCTACAGTGTAAGCTATGTGTGCTAGGCCAGTCTTATATGCTACAGTGTAAGATGTGTTCTAGGCCAGTCTTATATGCTACAGTGTAAACTGTGTGCTAGGCCAGTCTTATATGCTACAGTGTAAGCTGTGTGCTGGGCCAGTTTTATATGCTACAGTGTAAGCTGTGTGCTAGGCCAGTTTTACAGGTCAGTCAGACAAGATTATAGGCGGGAAAACCAACAAGTGAACCGGTTCAACCCCGATTGAAAAGGGGCCTCAGGGTTGATGGTGCATGGTCCTTGCAATTAAAAAGTTTGAGAGCCAACTATAGTACTAGTGGGACTCCTACAATGTGCCATATAGTGTCATAGTAATTCACTGTCATACACACCTGGAGACTTGACATTCAGTAATTGGGTGTTATGATCAAAATAAGAACATTATAATGAGGTGTGTGTGTGCGTGTGCGTGTGTGTGTGTGTGTGTGTGTGTGTGTGTGTGTGTGTGTGTGTGTGTGTGTGTGTGTGTGCTCCGAATGTCTTGATCTCTGCTGCCTCAGTCTCAACCTGTCCCCCACATATATATATCCTGCTTTGGGTCCGGAGGGTTTGTGCATTAGACTCCCTGATTTAGTTTAGTAGGCTGCTTGGCTCATCCAGGGATAAGATTCACTGCATTGACTGCATTTAGATGCTACATTATTAGCGTTAATGCTATAGCGAGCTCAAATGAGGCCAATCCTTGCTCTAGAAAACGGCAATGTTCCAAATCGCGATCACCGGACGTTCAGAAAAGACCTCCGAACATATCGGCGCTTTTGGTCAAAAACCATGGATTTAGAGTAGAGCTGGGACTCGATTAAAAAAATTAATCTAATTAATCAGAGGCTTTGTAGTTAATTAATCTCGATTAATCACATTTTAATCGCATATCAATATTCAACCCGAGAACAGTGAGAAACCTTTTTTTTCAAATGTTTTTTTGGTATCCCAGTGAATAGTGACTACGGGATTCCACTCATTTTCAACATTTTACTGTCATTAATATACCTTAGAGTTGTTGTGTGGATATAATAAGAAAGTCCCCCCCCCCATTCTGTGTTGCCTAGAACTGGAGGTCTGAAAAAAAACAGTAACATTATGAAGTACATTTTTGTGATGTCACTGAGATGTACTTCATAATGTTACTGTTTTTTTCAGACCTCCAGTTCTATAGGCAACACATAATGGGGTGACCTTATTATTTCCAGTGCACACAACAACATAGAAATTTTTTGAAAATGAGTGGTATTCCCCTATAAGCAATACAACTTTTTTATCCCAACAGATAAACAAGAGCAGCAAGTGCCTATATAGTGTCTTCAGTGTGTATATGAATACTCAAATGTGCTTTACATGGCGGGGCATGAGAACAAATAAAAACAACTTTATTATGGGGGAACATTTCACATGAGGTTGGGGCTGACCCACGCTTGCTACTTCAGTATGTTTCGCATCGAGGACGAGGACAGCTTGACAGCTTCGTGCTGTGGTGAAATCACTGTGCGCGCGTGTTAAACTGAAGCAGCTAGCAAGCCTAGCATAGAAGCTAACGTTGGTCATAAATGGATCCTTTCCCTCTGACATTGCACACAGCCATGCCGCTATCCACGCGTCCATCCGATAGCTTTTACATCTAAATGTCCCATCCATGGAGCAAAAGCAATATAAGCGGCTTCTTCATTCGATTCATTTGGGTTTGGGCTTTCTGACGGAGCTGTAGCCTGTAGTGTAGAGTGAACAACTGCTGCTGCTGCTCGCGTGCCGCAGCCTATTCAGTACTACTAGAAACGCACCCAGTGAGAAACGTTCCGCGGTGGAAAAAAAGGTGCGATTAAATGCGTTAATCTTTTTAACGCGTTAATTTTTCTGTAGTTAATTAATCTCAATTGACGCGTTAAAGTCCCGGCCCTAATTTAGAGTTATGAGCACCTTTTGTATGACTCCGTCTCTTTTGTTGCAATAAATGTTTAACTCTACGATTGGGGGCGCCCGGTGGCCTAGCGGTCCAGGCGCATGCCACATATATAGGCTCTGGCCTGACAGCGTGTCGCGTGTTCGAGTCCCGTTCATGATAACCTTTGCTGCGTGTCTCCCCCCCTTCTCTCTCACTTTCATGTCAATCTTCACTTAAAACTATCAATCAAGGCAAAAAAGTCTCTACGATTGGGAGTGTTCGTGACTGAAGTAAGTATCTTAAATGGAGTTTCAGAAATGGTGTTGTTTTGAGAATTTTGTTCTCCTCAATGGTATTTAATTCATGCACTACTAAGTTGGCTGTGCATTTATAGTATTGTAATTATCAGACAAAAACACACCGCCGTCAAATCTGCATCAACACAATATGCAAGTGTACGGTCGCTCGGGAGTGACAGACGCAGATCAAAGGAAAAATGAATTTGCGTATAATTGGCATGTGTCTACGGTATACTGTGTGTGTTGAATGGAATTGAATTGAATTGTGTGTGAGAGTGTGTGTGTGTGTGTGTGTGTATGGTGCATGGGGGGGTATGCATTCTGTGTGTGCGTGTGGGTGTGTGAGTCTGTGTGACTGTGAGTCTGTGTGTGTGTGTGTGTGTGTGTGTGTGTGTGTGTGTGTGTGTGTGTGTGTGTGTGTGTGTGTGTGTGTGTGTGTGCGTGCATGCGCGTGTGTGTGTGTCTTTGTGCATGAGCGAGAGTGCAAGTTTGAAGGTGCAGGTGCTACACACACACACCTGCACTTTCCTTTCACACACACGCACGAGTCGAGGACACATGACATATGTGTGCAGCGGTGTGTGTGTGTGTGTGTGTGTGTGTGTGTGTGTGTGTGTGTGTGTGTGTGTGTGTGTGTGTGTGTGTGTGTGTGTGTGGCTACGAATTCAATTACCTGCCAGCATGTGTACCTGACGGCCATGTGTGTCTCTCAGTGTGTCTGTTATGCCTACACTGTCAAATCCCTGCATGCACCGTTCAGCTCTGGAGCTACAGGAGCGTGCACAGGAGCGTGCACAGGAGCGTGCACAGGAGCATGCACACATGGACACAAATGGGATTTAGTTCCATTTGTGCACGCTCAAGAGTTAAAGTATATCACTTTAGTATTTTACCACCTGTCCTCCCTTCCTCTCCCTCCCAGTCCCTCCCTCCCTCCCTCCTCGTCCCTTCGGTGGGTGTCCACCTCCTCCTCCGCCTCACCTGTCTGGGCGACCCCCCCCCGTGCCCCGGCCCCCTCCCCTATAACCCAGCTGACCCCAACCCTCGTCTGCAGGGGCTGTCTTACTGAGACAACATGTAGTCCAGTGTCCATGACATCAGAGACACTGGGCTAAAATCTAAATTATCTAAAACCACATATTACACACATAAAGACCCCCAGGAAATCTTCTAACCCTCATTAACATATGTTTTTTGTTGTTGCAAAAAGCGTGAAGTGTCCCTTTAAGTAAATGCGCTTTAGATACCTTCCACCACTGCTCCCCATCCTCCCCCCTCTCCCCCCCTTCTCCTCCCTTCCGTGACTCATGAGCTCCTTCCGAGGCCCGCGGGGGGGGGAGGATGGCGTGAGCCTCGAGTCGCCTCCGGCACATAAATATTACCCCCAAGGTCACGGTCGTCGCCTGCGCCCCATGCATGAACCGCACCGCAGCCAGCCAGCCAGCCAGCCAGCCAGGCCATCATGAATAACCATGAGACCAACCCCCTCACTCTGCATAACCGCCGTGTCATAATGTCGCCGCGAGTGCACACTGACACACTCACACACACACACACACACACACGCACACACACGTGCGTACGCATGCACGCACGCACACAAGCACGCACACACGCACGCACGCACGCACAAACACACACACACAAACGCACACACAGATGCGCGCACAGCGATATCACTTAAACGGACCAGCGGTCCGCCATATCACTGCAAATGGTGCAATTAACCCTGCGCGAGGCTCACATCACAGGAGCAATAATTGTGAAACATGCTTTATTTATGTCCATGTTAAAATGTATGAGGTATAATGGGGTTGTGCTACGGTTAGCCGCACATGCTACACTTAAGCAATATATCACACGAGAGGGTGTTCTTTAACGTCATTAATGCAACGCCTACGGTGCAGAATCACTGAAAAATAATATTTTTTCAATGACAGATGTAGTCACTATGACCACAAATGTCCCAAGAAACTAGCTAGCCTAGCCACCGAGCCTGCTGCGCTCTGAGAGAACAGAAACTAGCTAGCCTAGCCACCGAGCCTGCTGCGCTCTGAGAGAACAGAAACTAGCTAGCCTAGCCACCGAGCCTGCTGCGCTCTGAGAGAACAGAAACTAGCTAGCCTAGCCACCGAGCCTGCTGCGCTCTGAGAGAACAGAAACTAGCTATAGCCTAGCCACCAAGCCTGCTGCGCTCTGAGAGAACAGAAACTAGCTAGCCTAGCCACCGAGCCTGCTGCGCTCTGAGAGAACAGAAACTAGCTAGCCTAGCCACCGAGCCTGCTGCGCTCTGAGAGAACAGAAACTAGCTATAGCCTAGCCACCGAGCCTGCTGCGCTCTGAGAGAACAGAAACTAGCTATAGCCTAGCCACCGAGCCTGCTGCGCTCTGAGAGAACAGAAACTAGCTAGCCTAGCCACCGAGCCTGCTGCGCTCTGAGAGAACAGAAACTAGCTAGCCTAGCCACCGAGCCTGCTGCGCTCTGAGAGAACAGAAACTAGCTAGCCTAGCCACCAAGCCTGCTGCGCTCTGAGAGAACAGAAACTAGCTATAGCCTAGCCACCGAGCCTGCTGCGCTCTGAGAGAACAGAAACTAGCTATAGCCTAGCCACCGAGTCTGCTGCGCTCTGAGAGAACAGAAACTAGCTAGCCTAGCCACCGAGCCTGCTGCGCTCTGAGAGAACAGAAACTAGCTAGCCTAGCCACCGAGCCTGCTGCGCTCTGAGAGAACAGAAACTAGCTAGCCTAGCCACCAAAAGCACGGCTGAATTGTTTGATTTGATTAGGCGTTGCAATAATGTGGTTTAAGCACAGCTATAGAAAGCCGTTTCAACCAATTTTTTTGGCTTTAACTTTTAGAATGGTGGGGAGGGGGCGTGTTGGGGGTTGAAGTTGAACAAACTAATCTGGCTTAGTTAGCTATAGCTATAAGCTTTATAGCTCGCTAAGCTGTCTTCTCAAGTCTATTTAATGTTTATAAAAGCCCCCCTATGTAGCTTGCAGGAGATATATCCCCAATTCCACATGCAGAACGCGTGCAGGATGCCTCTCAGGTTTTGTTGTGACCTTATTCACAGATTGAAATGGTGTATCTAAAAGGGGGGAGGGAGGGGGGGGGGCTGTGTTCCCTTTGTATCACACCTTTTATATTTATAGGTTCTATCATGGTTCCTGTTCCCTTCTTCCCTTTCATGTCTGGTCTTGTTTCACCTCTCCTTCCCTTTGTCTCTCTATCTCCATGTGACCACACACTCACACACATGGCAGAGAGAGAGAGAGAGAGAGAGAGAGAGAGAGAGAGAGAGACAGAGACAGAGACAGAGGTCCTCATTCACAACGGCGTTTACGCTCATACCGTTACGTAACGTGAGCGGAGCGTGAGCGGACAGGCATTTACGTGGATTTCCACATTACGTGGGAATTCATGAAGTTGAACGTGAACTTGACGGTGACGTTGTTTGTTCGGAAACTCCGCTATAAGCTGCGCCACCTCAGAGGGTCGTGTACTGCTTGCGTAGATTTATTCAGAAGGCTTTAGTCTTCATGCTGACTCAATTAAAAGTCCCCAAACCTCAGATAAAATATGTAGGCATGTGTCAACATTGGTCAGCACATAAAAAAAATGATAGCTTATATAAAAGCCAAGTATCACTTGTATGCCTAAATGCAAGCATTCTAGAGGCAGGTTAGCCTAGAGTCCCATACAGAAACTGCCCCTGCAAGCCCGACACCTTTTTATTTATTTATTTATTAGGATATTTCTAGCATGCGCGATTGCGCTGCTCACTTGACAGCTTTCTACTCGCAGTGCAACGCGTTGTGAGCTTGTAGATCGGCTCTCGCGGACTCGCGCTGCATGTTAAAAAACAAACTCACAATTATTATAAGAACATACACTTATCTGCATTCTGCACTGTACGAATCCAACGTTGTTTAGTGTAGTAATGCCTGCAGTAGGCCTATTGAAATTGTTTTGTTACGGAGCTCCTTTGAGTCACACTGTCGGTGTGTGTGTGTGTGTGTGTGTGTGTGTGTGTGTGGACAGTCCAATCTGGGTGAAATTCACATTGGAAAATGAATATAACGGCGAGCCTGGCCCGGACAGAACAGATTATTTCTATGGTTCACAGACATGCCGGTCTGACAGACAGACAGCAGTCACGAGGGCTAATTAGCCCTATAGAAATATAGAAGTCCACATTATTGCATCAGCGCGTGCAATTCGGCCAGTCATAGTTTTAAGCCAGTGCACCTTAATTAATTATAATATGGGGAACTTATAGCTAGGCTGTAGGCTACTACATTGATCTCATCATGAGATCAATCAAGTTTGGTGCCAAATGTCCCGTGAATCATTTTAATTTTTAATATGACGACATCATGAAATGAACCTGCACTTAGATCTGACAAAGAGGAGGCTACCCGCCGTATATGGTTGAAAATTTAAATAGCTATAGGCCTATGCCTACGTGTCCATGATCAGAACAAATCCATTCTCCACATGGCATTCAGACAGATGACAGTGAGATGATATTAATCTATTCCCCGCATGAATCAATGCAGCTCTGATAAAAATATCGGATATATGTTTTACCTCTGCAAAGGTGTGAGACTTGTTCAATAGAAAATAAAAGGCTTTATAATATAATTGCCAAGTATAGGCTAGCTTGCTGCCTTGGTCCCGAACTTAAATAAATAAATGGCCAAGCTGCATTTTATACCGTAAGTCAGCTTGCCATTGCTGTAGCGGTGCGGAGCAGCGTTCACCGTTTTGTAAGCTTGGGAAAATGATTTATATAGTTTAATGGTAGGCTATAGACAATATAAAGAATCAAGCACAAATGTAATGGTATATGGATGTAAAACAAGAGACTGCAGGTGGTGGTCGTCGCTTGACATGGTCAGATCATTTTCTTTTAATTTCCTGTCCTTTGATGGATTGAGTGTCAGTTTGTACAGTTTGTATGGTAGGCCTATAGTGGTATACTTTATACAATGGTGCAAAAACTTGTTTGTGGTCCTGTGGAATTAGGAAATTAATAGAGGGCTATATTCATGATATATCTGCACAGCACTGACTGACCGCGGCAGTATAGCCTAATTTCTTTTCATTTTTATTTTAATTTGTGAAGCCACTATACTGGAAAATATCATTATTTTGTTGCATTCCGTCAGGAGGACCTCTATTTCGTTTGAGCTGTAAGGCCTATAGTTATTTTTTGTTTTTTTTACTGCTGTCTGCTGAGTCATGCTTGACGCCTTTTATGGTGTGAAATGGGGCGTGGATCAATGCAAATGAAGTTATCCGCTGATTTTCCGATCATTTGGCACCCGCTCGCATTCACCTGCGTACCTCACAACATACACCTGCGTACCTGTGGTACACACCGCTCTTTGAATTGCACGGCAAAACAACGTTGCGTGATCGGACGGAATTTCCCGCATCAGTTTACGCTTCCGTTCCGCTTCCGTTACACTCTTGCGTATTTCTCCTTTGTGAATGAGGACCAGAGAGAGAGAGAGAGAGAGAAAGAGAGAGCGAGAGAGAGAGACAGAGAGAGAGAGAGAGAGAGAGAGAGAGAGAGAGAGAGAGAGAGAGAGAGAGAGAGACAGAGACAAAGACACAGAGAGAGAGAGAGAGAGAGAGAGAGAGAGAGAGAGAGAGAGATTAAAGAAAGACCCCCGCTATAGACTGAAACCAAATTACACGAAAACAAAAATAAATCTCTGTGACTGACACGTTGGAAAGATATCAACCAAAAAAAAGCAAATTGGAATGCAATTTGTGACTGATCCAAAACAAAGGAAATCCCTGAGTATTATATCCAGACTCCCAGTGAGAAACATGCCTTAGTGCCATGGCATGGAGGAAGGAGAGGCTGAAACATGCCTTAGTGCCATGGCATGGAGGAAGGAGAGGCTGAAACATGCCTTACTGCCATGGCATGGAGGAAGGAGAGGCTGAGAAACATGCCTTAGTGCCATGGCATGGAGGAAGGAGAGGCTGAGAGACATGTCTTAGTGCCATGGCATGGAGGAAGGAGAGGCTGAGAAACATGCCTTACTGCCATGGCATGGAGGAAGGAGAGGCTGAGAGACATGTCTTAGTGCCATGGCATGGAGGAAGGAGAGGCTGAGAAACATGCCTTACTGCCATGGCATGGAGGAAGGAGAGGCTGAGAAACATGCCTTAGTGCCATGGCATGGAGGAAGGAGAGGCTGAGAAACATGCCTTAGTGCCATGGCATGGAGGAAGGAGAGGCTGAGAGACATGTCTTAGTGCCATGGCATGGAGGAAGGAGAGGCTGAGAAACATGCCTTAGTGCCATGGCATGGAGGAAGGAGAGGCTGAGAAACATGCCTTAGTGCCATGGCATGGAGGAAGGAGAGGCTGAGAAACATGCCTTAGTGCCATGGCATGGAGGAAGGAGAGGCTGAGAAACATGCCTTAGTGCCATGGCATGGAGGAAGGAGAGGCTGAGAAACATGCCTTAGTGCCATGGCATGGAGGAAGGAGAGGCTGAGAGACATGTCTTAGTGCCATGGCATGGAGGAAGGAGAGGCTGAGAGACATGTCTTAGTGCCATGGCATGGAGGAAGGAGAGGCTGAGAAACATGCCTTAGTGCCATGGCATGGAGGAAGGAGAGGCTGAGAAACATGCCTTAGTGCCATGGCATGGAGGAAGGAGAGGCTGAGAGACATGTCTTAGTGCCATGGCATGGAGGAAGGAGAGGCTGAGAAACATGCCTTAGTGCCATGGCATGGAGGAAGGAGAGGCTGAGAAACATGCCTTAGTGCCATGGCATGGAGGAAGGAGAGGCTGAGAAACATGCCTTACTGCCATCACTGCCATGGCATGGAGGAAGGAGAGGCTGAGAAACATGCCTTACTGCCATCACTGCCATGGCATGGAGGAAGGAGAGGATGCCATGAGCAGACCTGGCTCTGCAGAGAAGACTGACTGTGCAGTGTGCACAACACACTGGCACCACGCACGCACGCACGCACGCACGCACGCACGCACGCACGCACGCACGCAGGCAGGCAGGCAGGCAGGCAGGCAGGCAGGCAGGCAGGCACGCACGCACGCACGCACTGGCACCGCACACACACACACACACACACACAGCCGTGTGCCAAACCCACTGCATGCACACAAGATGAGCTGGAAGAAGCACAAGATGCACATTTTAACTATACCTGCCAACTGTGCCAAGACCTAAGCATATACAGTATACTACCCACAGATAGTACAAACAGCCAGAACGACTTTGAGAACATGACTAATAACAGAAAGTCTATATCAGTATACAGTGCCGGGCGATGTACAGTATACTATAGGCCTACTGTATAGCAATGTGCAAACACAGCAGCGAGATGGGTGAGCTGTTGTGACAGGAAAAGGACATCCGTTGGAATACAAGCACCATAAGAACTGCCAATCATCATCTGTGTGTTCCTACACTATCTATGAGTTCACTATGTATGGTGCAATATAGTGAACTTATAGACATTGTACTGTACCTTACAGAGAATATAACTGTATATCTGCACCATGGTGAACTCTGTATGTAGACATTGTACTGTACCTTACACAGACAGAGAATATAACTTTAGATACATATACAAAAAGTCACCTCTACTTATAGTATAGTACAGACGTACACACACTCCGTCTCCCCCCCCCCCCAGACGTACAGACACTCGTCTCACTCCCCAAAGGGCCTCTCTCCTCATCAGCTCCAGCCGATCCCTCTTTCGCTGTAGGGATGATGGGCTTTGAGCTCTGCTTCATAAAACGTGTGTGATCTTTCTGTTCTCTCTCTCTCTCTCTCTCTCTCTCTCTCTCTCTCTCTCTCTCTCTCTCTCTCTCTCTCTCTCTTCTCTCTCTCTCTCTCTCTCT
>NC_136806.1:3239958-3282958 GCF_951216825.1 Electrona antarctica
CGCGACCATTACTAAGTTCACAACATCCGGTCTAGATTTTTGGCTCTTCAAAATAAGAGCTGAACAGGGAAGAATGCTGGCGTGAATTATATCATAATTTGCCCTGCCCTGGAGAGGCAGCTGATTTAAAGAAGCATAATTAACTAGAAAAAGTGCCCTTCTGGGCACAGGTCTCCACCAGGAGGATAGGACTGTGTGAGATGTTTGGCAAAATGTTTAGGAGTAATATAAACATGTTTGCCTTTGATGGCAATTGGATGATTTGAGGCATTTTGTTCCAAAAATGTGTTTTGCAAAAATCTACCTGTTGGTGGCGCTATAACAGGCCAATGTGAAAAGGGTGGGATATATTCCTCAGCCTAGTAAGAACATGTGTGAAAGATTTCACGTAAATTGCATGCTGCGTTCATGATTTGAGGCTTTTGTTCAAAACGGGGCAATCTTGCAAACTGTGAAAGCCAATTATAGCCAATTAGGATGGAATATGAAATATCGGACAGATCCGACTTGAGCACATGACCATAGAGATACTGTGTAACGATTTGTGAGATTTTTGGACAGAATTTGGAGGAGTAATATAAAAAAATGTGTTTTACAAAGTCGGCCTCCTGGTGGCGCTATAAAAGGCAGATGCGGAAAATGCAGGTCAAAGGTTTGTCCTTGGCCTCTAGGGAGTGTGCATGCAACGTTTCACGCAGATCGGTGCAGTGGCGCTATAACAGGCCGTTCTGGAAAATGCGGGGCAGAGGTTCATCGTTGGCATCCAGGGAGTGTGTGTGCAAAGTTTGGCATCGACCGGGTTAACGGTGCCGGAGATTAGCTGGTAACGGACGGACGGAAGGACGGACGGACGGACGGACACACACACACACACACACACACACACACACACACACGGACGGAGTGCAAAACATACTCTCTCCCCATGCCTTCGGCCTGGTGGAGACAATTACTATAAAAGGGGAATGAATGAGGGGAACTATATATAATAACCTTCTGCCTTCCGTGCCTCAACAAACTATGGCTTACGCTGGATTTATCGCTATAGGCCAAAGGCACACTTTGTCTCCTGTCGAGTCTGTCGACATCTTGGAGTATTGGGTGTCATTTGGATTGGTTCATTAACACAGTACAGTAACCATCTTCATTCTGATTGGTTCATTAACACCTTGGATGTCCAAGCCGGAGTTCTCCGTCCAAGTTCAAGGTCACGGTCAAGTGCCCAAGCCGGAGATTGATAAACAAGACGGAGATTAATTAGAACAAAACCGTTCGCATCGCTCTAGAGCCTTGGAGCACTTGTTGCCCGATCCGATGACGTGTCAAAAAGTGACACGTCATCGAAAATCTCCCCTGCCTGTTTAGCTGACGAAAACGAAAATCTTAAAACGATCATAACTCCCGATCTAAATCATCCCGTCTAATTCTGAAAAAAGATCCTGTGTTAGACGGCGCTCAGCGGTCCAGTCGCTAGTCGCGATATATTTATTATTACCTCCCGTTGTTGTCGATCGACTCTAGAGTGTTGTGGCTATTGTTAGCTGCTACACAGACATGCACACCAGCTTCCGGTGCGCCGGTAAAAGTGGTCCGTGCGCTACAAATGATGGGCACCCTGGATGAAATGGATGAAATAGTTCCGGGCTTCTAAGGTGTTAACACAGTACAGTAACCATCTTCTAGAATGTGGCATTTCTGCTTTTGTTTGGAGTCCTCTACAAAGCTTTGAGATAAGAGCCTCTCTACACTACCTTGAAGAGTGTGTGTGTGTGTGTGTGTGTGTGTGTGTGTGTGTGTGTGTGTGTGTGTGTGTGTGTGTGTGTGTGTGTGTGGTGTGCGTGCGTGAGTGAGCACGTGTGCAGATGCGTGCATAACAAGTCATTAGCCAAAAAAATGCACTTCATGCATTTACTTTTATGTGTATATACGCTTGTGCACTTGCACATGCGCGCACGCACACGCACGCACACACGCGGTTGTTTGTTCCTCTGTACTGTACATACTGTACAGGGTGATATCACACAGCTCTGCATGAAATCACAATCCTGACAACAGGAAGTACAACACTGTCCCTATTGATCTCTCTGCCAAAAGCACCACACATTAAATATTCATTAGAGCATTTTGCACGTGTGTGTGACTGTGTGTGTGTCTGTGCGTGTGCGTGTGCGTGTGCGTGTGCGTGTGCGTGCGTGCGTGCGTGCGTGCGTGCATGCGTGCGTGCGTGCGTGCGTGCGTGCGTGCGTGCGTGCGTGCGTGCGTGCGTGTATCTATGCGTGTGTGACTGTTATCATAAAACGTCACATCTTTATTCACACACGCACACACGCACACGTACGGGCATATGATGCACACACACACGTGCACACTCGCACATTCACTCACTCACAGCGCGGTTCTGTGTTTACTCCAAGCCCAGCACTATCATGAGTGCGTGCGAGCGTGTGTGCCTGTGCGTGTGCGTGTGTGTGTGTGTGTGACTGTGCATGCAGTCTGGCACCAACCAGCCCCTCTTTGGACTGTGCACTGGCATAAATACCTGCTCGGCACAGCAGATTGGCGCTAATGGCTTTACACGTGGTGCCATCTGCATGTACCCAGCAACCGTCTACAGCGAGCTGCTCCCATTGGCCGCTCACTAACTCATAGCGTCGGGTCAGCCCCGTCATCCATCATAGGATATATACGGCAAAACAAAAAAGCCAAATTAACCCATTCTGAACGGGAACCACTTTTGGTGTTTTAAGCATTATGGCTTTAGCTATTGAAAAATAGCAGATCTGCAAGCTGACCGAGTGCCGCGCTACGAGCTTGTAGATCTGCTTGTATCTGCTTTTCGATAATGATTTTAATTCAAATCTTTGCTTCCGGGGGTCCCTCCCTGGAACGACATATCTTCAGATGGGAGTCGCTGGCCGAATACAGATAATTCTGGGGGTCCTTGAAATGACGTTTGAGAATCACTGACATAGAAACATAGGGTTTTCGGCAGTGGCGTGCACAGACATTTAGAGGGGCAGGTGCTCAAGTTAAAAAAGGGCACCTTGTGCAGCGCGTGGAACCGGCCGGTTGCCTTAATCCATTTTGGGCGGGAACCCCTTTTGGTGTTAGCATTATGTTATGCTTTAGCTATTGAAAAATAGCAGATCTACAAGCTCATAGCGCGCCACCGAGTGGCGCGCTATGAGCTTGTAGGTCTGCTATTTTCGAAAAACCAAAAAAAAGAAAGAAAAAAAAAGGTTTTTTTTCTCCTTTTTTTTCAAAAGGGCACATTGCCAAAAGGGCAGGGGGTGCTCTAGCACCCCCTAGTGTCTATCTGTGCACGCCACTGGTTTTCGGAAAACTGTCATGATTTAGAAGACATTTGAAAGGTCAAAATGGGTTAAATGATGGCTAATCTGTGTGTGTTTGCGTAGGCAGCAAGGCTGTCTGCCTCTGTGCAGCTCGGGGGGTCGTAGGCAGCAAGGCTGTCTGCCTCTGTGCAGCTCGGGGGGTCATTTTTAAGCTTAAGTCGTATTAGATGAGAGAGTGAGACACCTACCGAGTGAGGGCTCTTTAACCAATCCTCCTCCACACTGTACACACACACACAAGCACGCGCACGGACACGCATGCACGCACGCACGCATGCACACACGCACACACACACACACACAGCCATACACACACAGCCATACACAGCCACACACACACACACACACACAGCCTGCAGCAGTTACACAAGGGTCATTTCTATTCATTTGCTCAGCAAACTGGCCACACACACACTTTTAAATGAGGCTATATCTGCCGCAGCTGGGTATGAGTCCGTGCCAGTGTGTGCGTGTGCATGTGTGCGTGGGTGCGTGTGCGCGTGCGCGTGCGTGCGTGTGTGTGTGTTAGGGGTCTGAGGCTCCAGCTGAGAGCAGCAGCCAATAAATACTGTCTGCACGTCTGGAAATGACTTCTGTCCAGCCAACATGACCCCACCCCCTCCTCCCCCCCCCCCTCTCCGCTGCCCCGGGATAATATCCTTATTGAAGGGAGCGTCAGGGTGAGACGTGGAGAGTCGATGATTATAATTAATTACTAGGAGTGGAGCAACAGGACGAGGCCCTCCCAGTGTTATTCTCTGGGAAAATGTGGAGATTAATCCCGACGTTGGCAGGTGTAAATCAGCCCCGATTGCATATAGCATTAAGTGGAAATTCGCGGAACCTCTGGGCCATATGAGCGAAGAGATCTGACAGGCCCTGAAACACAGCGAAATGAGGGAATACTCCGACAACCCCCTGCCCTGGGGTGTGGGGGGGGGGGGGGGGGGGGGGGGGAGAGGATCAATGGAGGAATGAAAGAGGAAAGCCATTAATTCTCCTGGAGATGTCAATTCCCGTCGGTGTGCACCAGATTGGTGGTGCTCGCGATGGAGCCCCGGGGGCTGCGCTGATGCAGGGATCGGAGGCCGGGCTTTTGTTTGCTGCCTCGGTGCACCATTGATTCATCGGAGCCTTTATGGGGGCGACTGGGAGCCTATATATACGCAGGCACAGGCACACCGGGACCCGATGTAAATCCATTTCAATTGAAGGTTTATGACGATGCTGAACATAAACCACGTATCCTAACCCCCTTCGGGCTTGACGTGAAGGGTTAGTTCAGGTTAACCATTACAGAGAGGTCATGGAAAGGTTATTTAGTGAAGGGTTAGTTCAGGTTAACCATTACATTAATGTGTGTCTAGTATAGCCAGAATGTGAACCCGGACAACGTTTTATGTTAGAAATGTTTAGTATGGGTCCCACTCCCCAGCATGTAGAAACTGCCGGATGCTAACTTGCATTAGTTGAGCAATTTTCATAATTGGCATAATATCTGAGGGGGAAAAGAAATCTAAATTTCATCATGCTTTATGTAGCATGTGACGTGTCAAACTAGGGGGTTTTCATGAGGCTGAATCCATTCCAAGCATTAGTTTTGCACAAAAAATAGTAGCCATGGCCGTTTATAGCCCAAGGAGTGTTTTTTTGGATGGATTCAGCATCATGAAAACCCCCTAGTTTGACATGTCACATGCTACATAAAGCATGATGACATTTTTTATATTTTGCCTTCTATAGGTTGTTAATGGTATGGTCACATATTATGCCAATTATGAAAATTGCTCAACATATGCAAGTTAGCATCCGGTAGTTTCTACATGCTGGGGACCCATACTCAACATTTCTAACATAAAACGTTGGTGTACTCAACATGTCCGGGTTCACAATGGGGCTCTATGGGCTGGCAACTAGACTATTACCTTTGTTTCGTTTCACAAGTCAATGTAATGGGTATGATTTTGAAAATATTACTATAGTATATATCCCTCTTGGCTAAGTGTTACTTAGAAAAGTGTCCTGACTGTGGACAGTAAACAGACGAATAACAGTCTAAGTCCACACTATTGATCCATAATATATAAATGATAGATAAGGGTTCAGGACAACGAGGCCTTTTCGTGGAGGGGTCAGTCTGAAATTTGGACTTAGACTGTTTTTCGTCTGTGGTACTCAGTTGTTGAGAACTAGCACTTGTGCTAATACACTGTAAGCAATGCATCTTAAATTGTACAATTGTGCAATGAGATGGTGACGTCATTCGGTAAGGTGACACAGATGCTTTCCAGCTCTTAATGGGTTAGATGAGTACTTGTGGGATTGGACAGAATCGAACAGATTTGTAGAACATTGATGCAGTAAAAATATGAATAGGAGAAATGAATCAGTCTTACCCGTCCAATGAGCACAGGTTCGGGGCCGGCGTACTCCTCGATTACGAAGAACTGGTTCCAGATCCAACTCCTGCGGCTGCGAGAGCGGGGCCCCACCATCTCGTTACCGAGCCCCGCCTCTTCAGCATCATGAACCTCCTCTGACTCCGCCTCTTCAAACACCAGGCCACTCCCCAGAGTCCCTGTTTGGGCCTCGACGGGCATCGCCGCCCCGCCGCCGCCGCCGCCCGCCTCACTGCGGCCCGCCTCGTGTTCCGGCCGGAGCTTCAGAACATGGCTGCTGTTGATTGGCTCGGTGGGAGGATCATCATTAGCAGGGCGTTGAGTGGTGCTGCTGAGCTCTGCTGTCTGAGTCTCTAAAACCACTGGGTCTCTATTGGAATCCATGGCTCCGTTCCCTGCTGCTCTCTCACCGAGAGGCTGCAGAGTCAGCACCAACGGAAGAGAGTCATTTGTTTCAAAGGGAACATGGCGGCTAAGATGTTTCGTCAATGTTATTGGAGGCTCCGTTTGTCTAATAGTCTCCCTCTCGGGGCCCAGACTGACCTCGTTCTGGGGCGTTGACGACGGCGGATGAAAGAGGCGTTTGCTTTTGGAGCTGTCGTCGCCGATAACTAAACCTGGCTTCGCCAAATGATCCTTTCCTTTACTGTAAATTGAAGTGGCTTCGGTCGCGGTTTTCAGACGGGCACGAGCGCCGCTCTGATCCGGATTAAGATCTGGATTAGTCACAGGACCGGCGTGGCGAAACGTGCTCTGATTATCCGAGCGGGAGTGATTCTGAGTGGCAGCCGTGTCTTGCCGCGGCACTTTCACATACTCCGACTGGCCGTGATTAACGTCAATCAAATCCCTCTTCCTGCTCCGGCTGCCCTTGGCCTGAAAAGCCAGACTCGGCACACTCTGCATCTGTGAGTTTACGATCCGGACCAGGTTCTCTTTGGACAGCAGCTTCAGAACCCCGTAACTACCCGTGAGGTTGAGTTTTCGGTTGGAATCGACACCTTTCCCAGACACGCCCGTACCGTGAATGCTTAACTCGGGCCTCATCCTGGATCTAGGAACTGGTTTGATTCTGGTTTTGTTGGAATGCACATCTGGCTTGTTATGGTGGATATTAAAGACTTTCTCTGCCCTCCCTGTTCTTACGTTGGCCTCGGCGTTCTTGGTGTTGTTCTTGGCTCTCCTAGCGTCCAGAGCTAACCTAGCGTCCGGAGCTTTCCTGGCGTCCGGAGCTAACTCCTTGGCATTGGCTAATAATATGTGCTGAGTCACTTCCGGTCGGTTGACGGAGTCGACCTCTCTCTTGGGCTTCAAGCCCAACCTCTCCTTGTTGGCGAACAGCGGGAGGGCGCTGCCGCGACTCTGCAACACTTTAGCGCGAGAAACGACTCCGCTCCTGTCCTCCTGGTCCTGGTGACCAATCACGTCCCTAAGAGTCACGACGGGCATCGCGTTTGTATCCACGACGCTCGCGTCCCATTGGTCGGCAGCTCGGCTCTCCCCTAGTTTCGGCGCGTGCGGCCCGCCCACGCCTCTCCTCCGCACCGTCTTACTGGCCGAGACGCCTGCCGTAAGCCCCTCCCACAGACACAGGCAAACCATCAAGAAGGGGATTCTCGTAATCATCTTGTCTCGTGGAAAAAAAGATGTCCCTAATTTGTGCGAGGATGGCTGTAAGGCAGGGCTTGTTCTCCGGCTGTCTTCATTCTCCTCTCCCCACACACACACACACACACACCCCCCTCCTCTCCTCTCACTCCTCCATGGCGTGCCCTTCACACTGAGCCGGAGGGCAGGTGCCAGTCACTCGTTAAGTTTCTTCTTTTTTCTCTTCCTTCCACCGTGTCTAATATCTTCCTCTATCTCTCAGGGAGCCGTTGGATCTTTTCCCCCTCCTCCTCTTCTTCTCTCCTCTTGCCAAGTAGAAGTCTCATTCAGTTTCCCCAGCGAGGGTTGAAGGCCCTGAGAGAAGAGATAAAGATAATTAAGTTAAAACTTTAATCATTGCCGTGCGTTAATTAAAAGTGCCGCGGCGGCACAGACAGGTAGGAACAGCTCAGATCATTAAACAGAACAGTCAACGAGTGCAGAGAGATGACAACACACATAGACTCCAGTGTTTTTGCCTTGCTATATTAAATAAACATGGCTATCATAACTACACAAGCTGTTCTGAGGAAACAGTGCTATAGTGGAACCACTCTCAGAGTTAAATTAACATTGATTTTACGATATAAGTTGGTGACCCAGAGATAAGAAATGCCATTAAATAGGGAGCCGTAGCCTAATGCATCTCAAAATGGGGGTCCTTGAAATGAAAATGGTTAAATGGTAAATGGTGCATTTATATAGCGCCTTTAGCCAAGGCGCGTTACAGACACCGATGACCGATGGCAGCGGAAACCATGCAAGGCACCAACTAGCACATCGGGAGCAATTAGGGGTTCAGTGTCTTGCTCAAGGACACTTCGACAGTAACTCTGGGGGAGCCCGGGTTCGATCTGGCAACCTTGCGGTTACCATCCAGGCACTCTACCCCTGAGCCACCAAGAGTCACTGCTAGAACCGTAATACAAATCTTCTCTTATGGAGGGTCCCTTTGGCATCTTTTCAAATGGGGTCCACAGGCTAATACATGTCCATTTAGGGGTCCTTCACATGGAAACGTTTGAGAACCACTGGTGTACACAGCGAAGACACGGGGTAACTACAGGGGTGACTGGTGTACACAGCGAAGACACGGGGTAACTACAGGGGTGACTGGTGTACACAGCGAAGACACGGGGTAACTACAGGGGTGACTGGTGTACACAGCGAAGACACGGGGTAACTACAGGGGTGACTGGTGTACACAGCGAAGACACGGGGTAACTACAGGGGTGACTGGTGTACACAGCGAAGACACGGGGTAACTACAGGGGTGACTGGTGTACACAGCGAAGACACGGGGTAACTACAGGGGTGACTGGTGTACACAGCGAAGACACGGGGTAACTACAGGGGTGACTGGTGTACACAGCGAAGACACAGGGTAACTACAGGGGTGACTGGTGTACACAGCGAAGACACGGGGTAACTACAGGGGTGACTGGTGTACACAGCAAAGACACAGGGTAACTACAGGGGTGACTGGTGTACACAGCAAAGACACGGGGTAACTACAGCACCACTGCTGTACACAGTGAAGACACGGGGTAACTACAGGGGTGACTGGTGTACACAGCGAAGACACAGGGTAACTACAGGGGTGACTGGTGTACACAGCGAAGACACGGGGTAACTACAGGGGTGACTGGTGTACACAGCGAAGACACGGGGTAACTACAGGGGTGACTGGTGTACACAGTGAAGACACGGGGTAACTACAGGGGTGACTGGTGTACACAGCAAAGACACGGGGTAACTACAGCACCACTGCTGTACACAGTGAAGACACGGGGTAACTACAGGGGTGACTGGTGTACACAGCGAAGACACGGGGTAACTACAGGGGTGACTGGTGTACACAGCGAAGACACGGGGTAACTACAGGGGTGACTGATGTACACAGCGAAGACACGGGGTAACTACAGGGGTGACTGGTGTACACAGCGAAGACACGGGGTAACTACAGGGGTGACTGGTGTACACAGCGAAGACACGGGGTAACTACAGGGGTGACTGGTGTACACAGCGAAGACACAGGGTAACTACAGGGGTGACTGGCGTACACAGCGAAGACACGGGGTAAATACAGGACCAATGGTGTACACAGCGAAGACACGGGGTAACTACAGGGGTGACTGGTGTACACAGCGAAGACACAGGGTAACTACAGGGGTGACTGGTGTACACAGCGAAGACACGGGGTAACTACAGGGGTGACTGGTGTACACAGCAAAGACACAGGGTAACTACAGGGGTGACTGGTGTACAGAGCGAAGACACAGGGTAACTACAGGGGTGACTGGTGTACACAGCGAAGACACGGGGTAACTACAGGGGTGACTGGTGTACACAGCGAAGACACGGGGTAACTACAGGGGTGACTGGTGTACACAGCGAAGACACAGGGTAACTACAGGGGTGACTGGTGTACACAGCGAAGACACGGGGTAACTACAGGGCTGACTGGTGTACACAACGAAGACACAGGGTAACTACAGGGGTGACTGCGAGACGGCTAGAGGTGGCTAGTGGCTACTGAAGCTACCTCAGGGGCTCAGGAGGTAAAGCAGCCAGCGTGAAGAGGGCAGTGCCAGTCTCATGCCCTCTCTGCCATTAGGCTCCTTAAATTAACACCTGATCCGCCTCGCTGCAGGCCTGGTCCAACCTCACTGCAGGCCTGGTCCAACCTCACTGCAGGCCTGGTCCAACTGGACTTGGTTGCCAAATTCCCCATGAACGTGCACTCGCGCACACACGCGCGCACGCACACACACACACACACACACACACACACACACAGGCACCTGGATGAGCTGGACTCTGTGTGCGCGCTAATAGCTTTCATGGACAGACAGACATAATTGCACACACATTATTATGAAAGCATACAGTATACAAACACATTATGGGCGTTCCGCGAGTGTGGAGAGCACATAATTGCTTTCTTTTACAGAGCCTTTAAGATTTGCTGCAGTGTCTTTTATTGTTGTGTATATTTTTGTCTTGAATGTGTATGTATGTGTGTATGTACTGTATGTATGTATGTATGTATGTATGTATGTATGTATGTATGTATGTATGTATGTATGTATGTATGTATGTATGTATGTATGTATGTGTGTATGTATGTATGTATGTATGTATGTATGTATGTATTGACCCGAGGAAAACGGTTTTCCCTTGTGGATAATGAAGAACATCTAATCTAATATAATCTAAATTGGAAGGTTCCCGGTTTGATTCCCCACCCAGTCTTTTAACAAGACATGTCACCCCTAACTGCTCCCGATGAGGTGGGTGGCTAATACGGTTTCCTCTGCCGCCAGTGTGAGAATGGGTGAATGTAATGAGCTTTGGAGAAATGCAATTTACCAATTATTTAATTAACATTTAAAGAGAGCCTTTGGCAATCTATAAACATGTTGTTAACTCAGGAATCTGCATGCCCTCATCCTGCCTCCAATGCCAATCTCACGTTGGTCTCAAAGTGATTGATAACAGTTGGTATAGGGTTGGTGTTACAGTTGGTAACAGTTCACCATTGCATTTTTTTTTGTAAAACATGATGCAATTCATTGTTATGATGCACTGTATAAGTATTAGGTAATGTTATCACCAGTAAACAGCTCAAAATGGTAGTGAAATATGTTTTGTTAACTATTATTTCCTGGGCGAGCGCTGGCCAAGTGGTCCAGGCACAGGGGCGTTACTAGCACACGGCCGCCCACCCGTGCCGTCGATAAAATAAAATTATAATACAGAGATGCAATGACAGTTGAGTTGAACAAAGTTTGGCGGAGCCTGGTGGTGGCTGCTGCTAGCACACACCATAGGCACTAAGGCGGTCACGATTTTCGATTCGTATCAAAATCTAATCGAAATTAGCCGCCGACTCGCGATATTTATTGCATGCGCACAGCCGTCCGTTTATTCACCCCGGAATGTTTCTCACAGGACAAGTTTAACCCAGCCTGTCGGACCTTAATGCCGGTGAACAACCCAGCCTGTAGCTCATTGCGGTGCTATCATCAGAGCAGACAACAACACACCCAAATTCACCCAAAGGAAGAAGCCGTTTATATAGTATGGTTGTGTACAATAGCGGAGTGAAAGGTTCCATATGGGGCTGCCTGGAGTCTAGACTGGCCTCCACGCTATGGCTGCTTCGACATGTATCGCTATCGCATCGAGACGAGGACCGCAGCATGAAGCTGTGTTCGGTGTGAGACATGAGGCAGCCAGCGTGGAGGCTGACGCCAGTCCAGCCTATGGAACCTCTCCCTGAGGCTGCTACATTAGAGCTCCGAGACATGAGGCAGCCAGCGTGGAGGCTGACGCCAGTCCAGCCCATGGAACCTCTCCCTGAGGCTGCTACATTAGAGCTCCGAGACATGAGGCAGCCAGCGTGGAGGCTGACGCCAGTCCAGCCCATGGAACCTCTCCCTGAGGCTGACACCAGTCCAGTCCAGCCCATGGAACCTCTCCCTGAGGCTGCTACATTAGAGCTCCGAGACATGAGGCCACCAGCGTGGAGGCTGACGCCAGTCCAGCCCATGGAACCTCTCCCTGAGGCTGACGCCAGTCCAGCCCATGGAACCTCTCCCTGAGGCTGCTACATTAGAGCTCCGAGACATGAGGCAGCCAGCGTGGAGGCTGACGCCAGTCCAGCCCATGGAACCTCTCCCTGAGGCTGCTACATTAGAGCGCCGGAGTGAGCTCCTTTAGTGGGGCTAATGTTAGTCCCGAGTCCCGACTCCAAGTATAGGAGTAGCCCTGAAACAGGACTGTGAACAAGCCATGTGAACCATGGCTAGTATAGGAGTAGCCCTGAAACAGGACTGTGAACAAGCCATGTGAACCATGGTATAGGAGTAGCCCTGAAACAGGACTGTGAACAAGCCATGTGAACCATGGTATAGGAGTAGCCCTGAAACAGGACTGTGAACAAGCCATGTGAACCATGGTATAGGAGTAGCCCTGAAACAGGACTGTGAACAAGCCATGTGAACCATGGTATAGGAGTAGCCCTGAAACAGGACTGTGAACAAGCCATGTGAACCATGGTATAGGAGTAGCCCTGAAACAGGACTGTGAACAAGCCATGTGAACCATGGTATAGGAGTAGCCCTGAAACAGGACTGTGAACAAGCCATGTGAACCATAGCTAGTATAGGAGTAGCCCTGAAACAGGACTGTGAACAAGCCATGTGAACCATGGTTAGTATAGGAGTTACCAGCTAGCGCCCCTCAAACACAACTAGAGGCAAAAACAAAAGCTAGTGGCTAGTGCCCAGCCGCCCCTCAAAAACAATGTTGTATTGCTTAATCTTTGTAGTCACTATTCATTGATTCACTGGCATGTTTCTCACTGTTATATTGAATTGATATGCGATTAAAATGTGATTAATTGAGATTAATTATAAGGCCTCTAATTAATTAGATTAACATTTTTAATCGAGTCCCAGCCTTTAGTTACTTAGAGTAGAGCTTAACAATAATGTTGTCATCTATCTCATCATCTTAAAGAAACATCTCAAAATGATGTTAGGACATAAAACCCAAAGTTTATATTGTTGATGCTATTCTCATTAGTCAAATAAAAGTGACTTTTGCGGAGAAAAGTGTTTTTCTTTACAAATCAAAACATTAGCCTAAATGAATGATCATTAGGAGGAAATAGGAGGTTGAGCCTGGCCTGACAGCGCGTCGCGTGTTCGAGTCCTTTTGCTGCATGTCTCTCCCCTTCTCTCTCCCCCTCTTTCCTGTCCATCTTCACTTGATACTATCAATAAAGGCAGAAAAGCCAAAAACAAATCTTTTAAATTATATATATACACACACACATATATATATATATATTTATTATTTCCTTGCCAATTTACACACACAAAATGGAATGGGGAGAGGTTTGATGTCATTTGCGTTGTGGTATCTTTGTATACATGCAGGCGAGCAGCTTAAACATGCTGTTTTAGCTCTTGTGGTTTCATGTAGTGTGCTGTCCGTCTGGGCTGTCCGTCTGGGCTGCACCACATTGACTATACTCTGCTGTCCGTCTGGGCTGCACCACATTGACTATACTCTGCTGTCCGTCTGGGCTGCACCACATTGACTATACTCTGCTGTCCGTCTGGGCTGCACCACATTGACTGTACTCTGGTGTCCGTCTGGGCTGCACCACATTGACTATACTCTGCTGTCCGTCTGGGCTGCACCACATTGACTATACTCTGCTGTCCGTCTGGGCTGCACCACATTGACTATACTCTGCTGTCCGTCTGGGCTGCACCACATTGACTGTACTCTGGTGTCCGTCTGGGCTGCACCACATTGACTATACTCTGCTGTCCGTCTGGGCTGCACCACATTGACTGTACTCTGGTGTCCGTCTGGGCTGCACCACATTGACTATACTCTGCTGTCCGTCTGGGCTGCACCACATTGACTATACTCTGCTGTCCGTCTGGGCTGCACCACATTGACTATACTCTGCTGTCCGTCTGGGCTGCACCACATTGACTGTACTCTGGTGTCCGTCTGGGCTGCACCACATTGACTATACTCTGCTGTCCGTCTGGGCTGCACCACATTGACTGTACTCTGGTGTCCGTCTGGGCTGCACCACATCGACTATACTCTGCTGTCCGTCTGGGCTGCACCACATTGACTATACTCTGCTGTCCGTCTGGGCTGCACCACATTGACTTTACTCTGCTGTCCGTCTGGGCTGCACCACATTGACTATACTCTGCTGTCCGTCTGGGCTGCACCACATTCACTATACTCTGGTTTCATGTAGTGTGCGGTCCGTCTGGGCTGCACCACATTGACTGTACTCTGGTGCTGTATACAGTAGACCGACCCCGTCAGTACATTCACTGGGGCATGACGGAAGTCCAAATGTTCGCCCCGCGCACGCGCGCACGCACACACACACACACACACACACACACACACACACACACACACACACACACACACACACACACACACACACACACACACACACACACACACACACACACACACACACACACACACACACACACACACACACACACACACACACACACAAACGCTCGAATGCACGCTCGCACACAAAAAACTAAAATGTCTCCCTCTGCTTTCTCTTTTACCTCCTCTCTCCCACTCACCACCTGTCCCCACTCACTCCCTACACAGTACACACAGTCTCCTCTCCATCTCTTTCACATAGCTGTAGTGTTAGTATGCTGTCCTGCTGCCTATAAGACTCCCCCCCACCACACCCCCCCACACTCCCTCATCCATGTCAATCACAGCGTTGTCACGGCGCGTACAGTACGACCCTCAACCCCTCGGCGCTCCACAGAGCTTCAATCAATCGGCCAATCTCCTCGCTTGGCCTTGCAACGCTGCTGGGACTGAACATGTCAGGTCTCGCTGACTGAGAGACTGACTACAGCGAGTATATACTAGCCCCCACTGCGCAAAAAGCATGGAATACGGATGTGTATATTACAGGAAACTCCCGTTCTTTCCAACAAACTCCGGTAAACTCCCAAATTGTACCATCACACCTGTATATTACCGTATATTAACTTTATATGCCCGCTAAACGCTAAAGGTTTACGGGCAAAATACACTGCCCATAATTCCCCGTTAAGAGTGAGTAGCCTATATACTAGCCCCCTGTGGAGAAACGTTGACACGTTTCAAGAGTTCTACACGCATGGCCATGATGGGACCTGGTCACGGGGTGATGCAAACAGCTGATGTTCATTAAAACGTGATGTGTTATCGACACCTCAAACAGAGCCAACGCAGGTCTATTTAATGACATACAGTATAGGATAGGAACTCGTCACCCAGCTATGTGATAAATTGTAGCCATGGGCACCTTGTTGAAGGGTTGAGGCAGGTAGGCAGGGCATAGTCTAGGATATCGACGTGCACGGTGGCATGAAGCAGCAAAGGGAGCACACATTACATGTGGTTCATTACTGCAAATAACTTGTGTGGTTTTCTGTCACCCTGAACACATCCTATCGCCTCCCGAGGGTCTGAGAGGCGTCTTTATCTACCCCCACCCCTCCCCACAATACTGTAGTGATTCCACTCAGTTTTATAAACTTTCTGTTGACCCATATAGGACTGAGACCAGATTCTACAAAATATCTTCAAAATCATGACAGTTTTCTGAAAACCCTATGTTTCTATGTAAGTGATTCTCAAACTATTTCATGTCGAGGACCCCAAAAATGATATGTAATTGGCCGCCGACCCCCATCTCAAAATATGTTGTTTCAGGAACCCCCCCAGAAGCAAAGATGTTCGCTGTGAAAGATGTTTTCACGATTTTTGAGTGGTGCAACCACTCCCTTACGGAGTTATGTGTGTGGGTGGGTGCCTGCCTGGCTGGCTGGGTATGAGCACGAAAACAGCATGGTTGTTTTTCACCACCTGTGCGCAACCTAACACACACACAAACTCACACGCACATATTAACTGTATATACGATGATTTTGGGTGTGCCAGTACAGTACACTAGAGGGTACAGTAGAGGGACCGGCACACGGTAACTCTGTTATATCTCAACCGTTTCGGACGCGGGGCGGCATGCCGGAACCGGGTCTGGAGCTCCCCCCCCCCCCAGGGAACTCCCACACAGAGTTGCACCACTCACTTCACACGGGTGTGAATTAAAAAGAATAGCAGGTCTGCAAGCTCGTAACGCGGTACTCGGTGCCGCGGTATGAGCTTGTATAGCTAAGTATAACATAATGCTTGAAACACCAAAAGGGGTTCCCGTCCTGAATGGGTTAATTAACATCAGATCAGATCAGATAAGATACAGTAAGCTATATAAACCCGTATTGATCCCTGTGGGGATATCCGGGTGTCGTATTGTATACTATAGCAACAGCAGTAGAGTTTAACACAGCGTAGATACAGCTGGGCAGAAGTAAAGAGATATGCAACCCGGTCTCACCCAAACACGGTGAAATAGCACGGACTGGCATTTCCATAATCTGTACATACACGCCTGGAAAACCCCCAAAATCCTTACATATTGATATTACATGCTCTGAAATCCTCCCCATAGACCGGGTCCGTGACGGAGCGGCGCCTTCGCAACACTGAAATCCTCCCCATAGACCGCCATAGATTTCTCAGTTTTCTAGGCGTGTACACTGCGCAAAAAGCATGGAATACGGATGTGTATATTACAGGAAACTCCCGTTAAACTTTCCAACAAACTCCGGTAAACTCCCGAATTGTATCATCACACCTGTATATTACCGTATATTAACTGTATATGCTGCTAAACTTTAGGTTTACAGGCAAAATACAGTGCCCATAATTGCCCGTTAACTCCTCTTTTCACACAGTGGTATATGTACTTATGTACGGCAGTGCCAATCCGTGCTATTTCACCGTGTTTGGGTGAGACGGGGCTGAGCTGTGATGAAGGACAGAGCGGATGAGGACAGACAGCAGCTCAGTAATGGATTGTTTGTGACCGTGCAGACTGACAAGCCTCTGAGGAGGATTCTCAAAGCCGCTCTAGGCTCAAGAACTCAAGAGGAGTGCCTGCAGCTGTCACAGAGTCCCGGAACCAACGGCAGATGAGACAAGACAAACTAAATAAAACAAACTGCAATCATCGTCTGCAAATAAACAAAGTTGTTTTGCTTCACTGCGACTTGCATTCAATGTAGGTAAGGTAAGCACAACGTGATGATAGAAGTATACTTTCTATAATTAAGGCCACTGATGTTGATGTTTGTGCACTGTATCCCCCCATGGCTTACGGATACAGATACAGAAGGGCTGAATGTGTGTTTGTTCTGCCTGTACCTTTGAACAATTCTTTATCTTACGTTATATCATCTTGTTTTTCGTTTTCTTTTTATTATCTTGTAGTTATATATTGTATGTTGTATAAGCACAGTCTTGCGGACTATACCACACAACATTTCACTGCACTTGTACATGTATGATTGAAGGACGAATAAAACGTATCTTTATTCCTGAGGATAAAACCTTTAAATCAAAATAAGACTTTAAGACCGAGTGCAGATTGCAGACGGCTATAGGATCATATTCCATCCGAGTAGTATAATAGACAATCTATCACCAGTGAATATCATACCGTATATGAATGAATATACAGTACATATATCGCCCGGCTATATTAAAGGACAGGTACAAGAAAAAAACACTCAGCATGCAGAGACTGATACGTGCAGTATAGTGTCAGCCTACCAGCTAAAACAGTGGGAATATCAGGATAATACTTGTACATGTGTGTCACTGTCTATGAACAATGAATATAATGAGCATATTATCCAGAGTCAGACTAAATGTTCTACTGGTTCCATGGTGTGTCTGTGTATAGATCCGGTGGCCATGATGGCGGTGGTGGTCCGTAGTATATGGGAGGCTGATTGGGCGCTCCACTTTTCAGATTGAAGCTCAGGGGGAGCTCACACACACGCTCTCATTAGAGGTTCGTACAATATGGCTAGTGTGAGGCTTCTTATTTAATCTTCGTGGAATCCCTATAGACGTAGGCGGGATGTCACCCTCAGCCCTTAACGCATTCTGGACGGGAACGCCTTTTGGTAGTTTTAAGCATTGTGTTATACTTTAGCTATTGAAAAAATAGCAGATCTACAAGCTCGCCGAGTGCCGCGCTACGAGCTTGTAGGTCTGTTATTTTGAAGATGGGGCGCAAATCTTTGAATGCATATTCTTTCAGAGCAAACGTTTTTAACTCAAATCTTTGCTTCCGGAGGGTCCCTGTCTGGAACTACATATCTTCAGATGGGGGTCGGCGGCCATTTACATAATAATCTTGGGGGTCCTTGACATGAAAATGTTTGAGAACGACTGACACAGAAACATAGGGTTTTTCAGAAAACTGTCAGGATTTTAGAAGACATTATTTAGTAGAATGGTTCCCAGGTCTAAATGGGTTAAATCCAGCAGTGGGCTTCACACCGGGAGGGCCCGGTTCTGAATCTTCTGATGTCTCGAGGGAATTCCTATTTCCTAATTAGAGTTATTAGGCTCTTATTCCCTGGCATGTTTGGTATACCCCACAGCCACCAGAGAGAGAGAGATAGACTTTCTCACTGAACTGATTAATTGAGGCCATAAATATCTTAATCCATTCTGGGCGGGAACCCCTCTTGGTGTCTGAGCATTATGTTATGCTTTAGCTATTGAAAAATAGCAGATCTACAAGCTCATAGCGCGGCACCGAGTGCCGCGCTATGAACTTGTAGGTCTACTATTCTTGAAAAATCGTGAAAATGTGGCGCAAATCTTTGAATATATATTCTTTCAGAGCGAACGTTTTTAACTCAAAACTTTGCGTCTGGAGTGTCCGTGGAACTACATATTTTCAGATGGGGGTCGGCGGCCAATTACATATAATCTTGGGGGTCCTTGACATGAAAATGTTTGAGAACGACTGACATAGAAAAAATAGGGTTTTTCAGAAAACTGTCAGGATTTAGAAGACATTTGTAGAATCGTTCCCAGGTCAAAATGGGTTAATTAATTTTTCCCTTCCTTGGGCCCCCGCACTCTCAAAACGATCCTTTTTTGGTTGGTTACAATCTGAGGCAGATCCTTAGCCATCGATCGCGGGGTGGCTCGGTTCAATGAAGGCTGTCGCCAACTTAACGAGATGGAATTTTAATTACGATTCACCTCCGTGCACATTGTCTGTCTCCCTGTCTCTCAGTAGCCTCCCTTTACCTCCGCGCACATTGTGTCTGTCTCCCTGTCTCTCAGTAGCCTCCCTTTACCTCCGCGCACATTGTCTGTCTCCCTGTCTCTCAGTACAGCCTCCCTTTACCTCTGCGCACATTGTCTGTCTCCCTGTCTCTCAGTATAGCCTCCCTTTACCTCCGCGCACATTGTCTGTCTCCCTGTCTCTCAGTAGCCTCCCTTTACCTCCGCGCACATTGTCTGTCTCCCTGTCTCTCAGTAGCACATTGTCTGTCTCCCTGTCTCTCAGTAGCCTCCCTTTACCTCCGTGCACATTGTCTGTCTCCCTGTCTCTCAGTAGCCTCCCTTTACCTCCGTGCACATTGTCTGTCTCCCTGTCTCTCAGTAGCACATTGTCTGTCTCCCTGTCTCTCAGTAGCCTCCCTTTACCTCCGCGCACATTGTCTGTCTCCCTGTCTCTCAGTAGCACATTGTCTGTCTCCCTGTCTCTCAGTAGCCTCCCTTTACCTCCGTGCACATTGTCTGTCTCCCTGTCTCTCAGTAGCCTCCCTTTACCTCCGTGCACATTGTCTGTCTCCCTGTCTCTCAGTAGCCTCCCTTTACCTCCGCGCACATTGTCTGTCTCCCTGTCTCTCAGTAGCCTCCCTTTACCTCCGCGCACATTGTCTGTCTCCCTGTCTCTCAGTAGCCTCCCTTTACCTCCGTGCACATTGTCTGTCTCCCTGTCTCTCAGTAGCCTCCCTTTACCTCCACGCACATTGTCTGTCTCCCTGTCTCTCAGTAGCCTCCCTTTACCTCCGCGCACATTGTCTGTCTCCCTGTCTCTCAGTAGCCTCCCTTTACCTCCACGCACATTGTCTGTCTCCCTGTCTCTCAGTAGCCTCCCTTTACCTCCGCGCACATTGTCTGTCTCCCTGTCTCTCAGTAGCCTCCCTTTACCTCCACGCACATTGTCTGTCTCCCTGTCTCTCAGTAGCCTCCCTTTACCTCCGTGCACATTGTCTGTCTCCCTGTCTCACATTGTCTGTCTCCCTGTCTCTCAGTAGCCTCCCTTTACCTCCGCGCACATTGTCTGTCTCCCTGTCTCTCAGTAGCCTCTACCTCCGCGCACATTGTCTGTCTCCCTGTCTCTCAGTAGCCTCCCTTTACCTCCGCGCACATTGTCTGTCTCCCTGTCTCTCAGTAGCTTCTACCTCCGCGCACATTGTCTGTCTCCCTGTCTCTCAGTAACCTCCCTTTACCTCCGCGCACATTGTCTGTCTCCCTGTCTCTCAGTATAGCCTCCCTTTTCACCCAAATGTGCCTTTTCAGACTGATACAGAAACCCCGGCCCATTTCGGTGGCCCACCCGCCCACACAGACATAATGTAAAAGACACACGCGCGCACACACACACGCGCACGCACACACACGCACAAATCCTCTTCATGACACTAATATCTATGCTGGTATAGGGAAGTAAAGAGAATCTCTAGAGAGCGCCGCCTCTCTGCATGGACCCAGTGATGTCAAAGAGAAGAAAGCTGCTCTCCCTCACCAGGAGGGAGACAGAAAAAGAGAGGAAAATAAAAAAAGATCAGCCACCCAAAAGAAAGAATTATGCATGGCTGGAAAAACACAACAACAATACAAAAACAAAGGAGCTCTAGATAGAAGGAGAGCGAGAGAGATAGCAAGGAGAGACAAAAGGTAATAAGTTCGAGGGACACGTGGGGGTTGATGTGGGGTTGGTTGGGTGTCGAGGACAGGTCAGACAAACACCGTGTAGCCTCGTATAGCGAACATCACTGCGTGGATATTAGTCTCGTCCCTCTCAGTGTTGGATTTATTTCCTTCGCAATGCCCCGCCCGATATTTGAATACTGGGCCCTGGTTGGTTATAGCCTAGCCTGGAACTCACCTATACTTTTTATAGTATAGGGAGCTCCCGGCAGGATCCGCCGGGAGAAACTATGCGCAGCTGCTGGACATGAGACTAATTACTTAGAGCGACAGAGAGAGAGAGGAGTGTGTGTGTACATGTGTGCGTGTGTGCGTCAATTTAACAAAGGTGCAGACGATCAGAAATCAGCAGAGAGTGAGAGATGTTTGCGCTACTCTATGCCGAATTGAAGTGGACTCGGACCCAGACTTTTTTTTTCTCCCTGGAAAAAAAAAAACATCTGGGTTTCCGAGGCTAGTTATAGCCTGGTTCCAGACGAATCTGGTTGGCTCGTCACCATTTCTGCCATGAAGTCCTCCCACGATTGAGAGCGGCCTGACTTAATCTGCCTGGGGCATATTATGCATTGCAAAGGCAGATGAAGGCTGGCTACGCGAGGCTATACAAAGTTAAACAGCGTGCTTTCTGAGGGTTGGTTGGGTGTCGAGGACAGGTCATTCCCCAGAGACAAGTGCCCTGCTTTCTGAGAGCGAGGCCCCTTAAAACACGACCGGCCTCGCCTTGAACCCCTCGCCTGATAAAAGCGGGCCTGACAGCGTGTGACGACGACGTGTCTCTGAAATGATTCCTGACACTCGTGACGTGTGCGTGTGTGTGCACGTGCATGCGTGTGTGTGTGTGTGCCTGCGTCTTTCCCCCCCGTGTGTCTCCGGTCTCGTATCTGCGCCGCTGATCTCCCCTGGGTCGCCACCCCACCCACCACGGTCCTGTGGGCAGACAGCGAGAAGCTGCACGAAGCGCCCGCCCGCCCAGCCCTCCCCTGCCCTCCTTGGGAGGTTTCTGCAGACTAGGAGGGAGACGCATGCAGATGACGGCTGGGAAACAGCCAGCGCCCCAAGGACACACGGCGAGGTGGCGTCATGCAGGATGACAATCGAACGCCAGTGGATGGTGGTGGTGGTGGTGGGGAGGATGAGGAGGAGGAGGAGGTGTAATCCCAATGAATTTATGCATTTGAATGGCATAAGCACTGTGAAATGTAAATCCACTTTAGGCGTGGCTTTACGCTTTGTTGGTGAGATTAAGATTCATTGGAATATAAAGGCAAAGAATGGCCTCTGGGCTGCCGTCTACCAGTGAGGTCACCGTGGCAAAACGTCACAGCGCGTCACAGGGCTACGCGTCGCGTCGCAGCGATACGCGTTGTGAGCGTGTTGTGAGCTTGTTGATCGGCTATTTCCGGCCAGTGTAAAATCATCCGTTAAGACGGCATCAAGGCCGTCGTCGTAGGATGTTTAGTCGACTAAAACTAGACTAACACAAAAACATTCCAGGTGACAAAAATGTGACTAAAACTAAATGAAAACTATTCAACAGACTATGACTAAAACTAAATCTAAATCTAAATCTGCTGTCAACAATAACACTTGCCTCATGAAATGCCCAAAATACAGTAGGGACTCCAGGTAGGAAGTACTATAAGGAAGTGTTATCACTTGACAGTTATCACTGTAAATGGGCGAATACAGTATGTGCTGCTGGCTATGATAGCTCAGCATTTAACCCATTTTGACCTGGGAACGATTCTACAAATGTCTTCTAAACCCTGACAGTTTGATGAAAAACCCTATGTTTCTATGCCAGTCGTCTCAAACATGTTCATGTCAAGGACCCCCAGAAGTATATGTAATTGGCTACCGACCCCCATCTGAAAATGTGTTGTTCCGGCCGGGGGACCCTCCCAGTAGCAAAGATTTCAGTTAAAAATGTTCGCTCTGAAAGAATATATAGTATTCAAAGATTTGCAACACTTTTTCACGATTTTTTAAAAATAGCAGACCTACAAGTTCATAGCGCGGCACTCGGTGCCGCGCTATGAGCTTGTAGATCTGCTATTTTCCAATAGCTAAAGTATGACATAAGAGGGGTTCCCGCCCAAAATGGGTTAAAGAGATGATATACAGTAGATAGCTGCAATGTTCTACAAAACATGACAAGTGCCAACAGAGTGCTACAGTTTGTCATCCTAAAACCTGTAAGTGTTTTTTTGTGCTGTAACTAAGTGTGAGTTCAGAATGGCCTCTCTGTCAAATGGACAATACTTTATACTTCGCTTTGGGGCGGCAGTGGTTCAGGGGGTAGAGTGGCCGGATGGTGAACCGTGAGGTTCCCAGTTCGATCCCTACATGGCTCCCCCATGAGTTAGTGCATGTCGAAGTGTCCTTGAGCAAGACTCTGAGCCCCTAACTGCTCCCGATGTGCAGGTTGGTGCCCTGCATGGGTTCCTCCCCCTTCGGTGTGTGAATGTGTGAATCTAATGCACAATCAATGTAAAGCGCCTTGGATAAATGCCACATTTACCATTTACTTTCCCCCACACAGGTTTTTCAAGCCGAAAGTACTCAGTGCTCATGTCGAAAGTAAGGTCTGTGGAAGTCCACGGGAGTATTGCTCTGTGACATAATTAACAATTATATAAATTAATATCTCAATTGTGAACTTCAAAACCATTATGAGCTTGTTTAGACAAGACATGTAAAGATCGTATGAAGTATGTTGATTTGCATAGATTATTAACCTTATTATGACCTTAATTATTCTATATGACTATTAAGGTCATATAGAGTGTATGTAAAATTTATATTAATACAAATAGCTTTTAAAAAAGGTATGGAATAAAATTAAAAAAAAATCGCTTTCAACTCTCAAAATATTATTATGATGAATGTGAAATAGTCATTTAAATATTTTAGTTTGCTCCAGTCCAGAGTGGTTTATATTTTAGTTTGCTCCAGTCCAGAGTGGTTTATATTTCAGTTTGCTCCAGTCCAGAGTGGTTTATATTTAGTTTGCTCCAGTCCAGAGTGGTTTATATTTCAGTTTGCTCCAGTCCAGAGTGGTTTATATTTTAGTTTGCTCCAGTCCAGAGTGGTTTATATTTCAGTTTGCTCCAGTCCAGAGTGGTTTATATTTTAGTTTGCTCCAGTCCAGAGTGGTTTATATTTTAGTTTGCTCCAGTCCAGAGTGGTTTATATTTCAGTTTGCTCCAGTCCAGAGTGGTTTATATTTTAGTTTGCTCCAGTCCAGAGTGGTTTATATTTCAGTTTGCTCCAGTCCAGAGTGGTTTATATTTTAGTTTGCTCCAGTCCAGAGTGGTTTATATTTTAGTTTGCTCCAGTCCAGAGTGGTTTATATTTTAGTTTGCTCCAGTCCAGAGTGGTTTATATTTTAGTTTGCTCCAGTCCAGAGTGGTTTATATTTGAGTTTGCTCCAGTCCAGAGTGGTTTATATTTGAGTTTGCTCCAGTCCAGAGTGGTTTATATTTTAGTTTGCTCCAGTCCAGAGTGGTTCTGTTGTTTCTGCCATTATCCATGTGTGCTTCTGTTTTCATTGGGCAACAAGCCCGGACTGGACAATCTGGCAATTCTGGCAAATGCCAGAAAGGCTGAGCAGTCCTGGGGCCGAGGCTGAGTCCTGGGGCCGGGGCTGAGCAGTCCTGGGGCCGGGGCTGAGTCCTGGGGGCTGAGCCAAAACAAAGAGAAAGGCTGAGCAGTCCTGGGGCCGAGGCAGTCCTGGGGCCGAGGCTGAGCCAAAACAAAGAGAAGAAATATGATACAAGACATGGTAGCGTCTTTGAGCCGCCTTTGGGCCGGTGTAGTGTAGACCACAATTAAATGCCAAGGCCGATTTTCTGTGCCAGTCCGTGCCTGTTGGGCAAGGTATACTTTTTCCCCTTAATAAACACTTGTAGGTAGCCATCACGTTACACTGTTGAAATGGACATGATTTCTGCCTTATAGACGTGGATGAGGGAAATAATGAACGCCATACAACAGAGGAGTCTGCAGCAGGGAAGTCATGCCTCAGAGGTATAAGTTGGCCAACAAAAAACACACATCTCCCTTCTTCTTTTTTCGTGTATCATCCTCAAATGTCCAACTCAGTATCGAGTAGCCACGCCCTTGTCTCTGTTCCCACGTGGAAGAGGCCGGCCTCCGAAGGAGGTCTGTAAAGGGGGCAGGTGTTAACTATGTGTTGTGAAGGAGGTCTGTACAGGGGGCAGGTGTTAACTATGTGTTGTGAAGGAGGTCTGTACAGGGGGCAGGTGTTAACTATGTGTTGTGAAGGAGGTCTGTACAGGGGGCAGGTGTTAACTATGTGTTGTGAAGGAGGTCTGTACAGGGGGCAGGTGTTAACTATGTGTTGTGAAGGAGGTCTGTACAGGGGGCAGGTGTTAACTATGTGTTGTGAAGGAGGTCTGTACAGGGGGCAGGTGTTAACTATGTGTTGTGAAGGAGGTCTGTACAGGGGGGCAGGTGTTAACTATGTGTTGTGAAGGAGGTCTGTACAGGGGGCAGGTGTTAACTATGTGTTGTGAAGGAGGTCTGTACAGGGGGCAGGTGTTAACTATGTGTTGTGAAGGAGGTCTGTACAGGGGGGCAGGTGTTAACTATGTGTTGTGAAGGAGGTCTGTACAGGGGGCAGGTGTTAACTATGTGTTGTGAAGGAGGTCTGTACAGGGGGCAGGTGTTAACTATGTGTTGTGAAGGAGGTCTGTACAGTGGGCAGGTGTTAACTATGTGTTGTGAAGGAGGTCTGTACAGGGGGCAGGTGTTAACTATGTGTTGTGAAGGAGGTCTGTACAGGGGGCAGGTGTTAATTATGTGCTCGGCAGATTGCTCAGGCTCGCCGCACTCGCATGCTGCACTGTCCGCCAAGCCGCACCTCTTCATTGCTGATTTGAAGCAGCCGACTCCAGTGCGCAGGCGGTTCAGTAGAGTCCACTGCCGACACATCTCCCTGACCCAGTAGCACTCTATTGTACTGCTGGTGCCTCTCCACCATAAGACCCAGTAGCACTCTATTGTACTGCGTGTGCCTCTCCACCACAAGACCCAGTAGTAGCACTCTATTGTACTGCGTGTGCCTCTCCACCATAAGACCCAGTAGCACTCTATTGTACTGCTTGTGCCTCTCCACCATAAGACCCAGTAGCACTCTATTGTACTGCGTGTACCTCTCCACCATAAGACCCAGTAGCACTCTATTGTACTGCTTGTGCCTCTCCACCATAAGACCCAGTAGCACTCTATTGTACTGCGTGTGCCTCTCCACCATAAGACCCAGTAGCACTCTATTGTACTGCTTGTGCCTCTCCACCATAAGACCCAGTAGCACTCTATTGTACTGCTGGTGCCTCTCCACCATAAGACCCAGTAGCACTCTATTGTACTGCGTGTGCCTCTCCACCATAAGACCCAGTAGCACTCTATTGTACTGCTTGTGCCTCTCCACCATAAGACCCAGTAGCACTCTATTGTACTGCTTGTACCTCTCCACCATAAGACCCAGTAGCACTCTATTGTACTGCGCCTTGTGCCTCTCCACCATAAGACCCAGTAGCACTCTATTGTACTGCGTGTGCCTCTCCACCATAAGACCCAGTAGCACTCTATTGTACTGCTGGTGCCTCTCCACCATAAGACCCAGTAGCACTCTATTGTACTGCGTGTGCCTCTCCACCATAAGACCCAGTAGCACTCTATTGTACTGCTTGTGCCTCTCCACCATAAGACCCAGTAGCACTCTATTGTACTGCTTGTGCCTCTCCACCATAAGACCCAGTAGCACTCTATTGTACTGCGCCTTGTGCCTCTCCACCATAAGACCCAGTAGCACTCTATTGTACTGCGCCTTGTGCCTCTCCACCATAAGACCCAGTAGCACTCTATTGTACTGCGCCTTGTGCCTCTCCACCATAAGACCCAGTAGCACTCTATTGTACTGCGTGTACCTCTCCACCATAAGACCCAGTAGCACTCTATTGTACTGCTGGTGCCTCTCCACCATAAGACCCAGTAGCACTCTATTGTTCTGCGTGTGCCTCTCCACCATAAGACCCAGTAGCACTCTATTGTTCTGCGTGTGCCTCTCCACCATAAGACCCAGTAGCACTCTATTGTACTGCTTGTGCCTCTCCACCATAAGACCCATTAGTAGCACTCTATTGTACTGCGTGTACCTCTCCACCATAAGACCCAGTAGCACTCTATTGTACTGCTGGTGCCTCTCCACCATAAGACCCAGTAGCACTCTATTGTTCTGCGTGTGCCTCTCCACCATAAGACCCAGTAGTAGCACTCTATTGTACTGCGTGTACCTCTCCACCATAAGACCCAGTAGCACTCTATTGTACTGCGTGTACCTCTCCACCATAAGACCCAGTAGCACTCTATTGTACTGCGTGTACCTCTCCACCATAAGACCCAGTAGCACTCTATTGTACTGCGTGTACCTCTCCACCATAAGACCCAGTAGCACTCTATTGTACTGCGTGTACCTCTCCACCATAAGACCCAGTAGTAGCACTCTATTGTACTGCGTGTGCCTCTCCACCACAAGACTCAGTAGCACTCTATTGTACTGCCTGTGCCTCTCCACCATAAGACCCAGTAGCACTCTATTGTACTGCTTGTGCCTCTCCACCATAAGACCCAGTAGAACTCTATTGTACTGCGTGTGCCTCTCCACCACAAGATGAAGTGCGACGATAAAAATCTACTTCACTTCAAGGAGCAACAAAACGACGATGCCAAGAGACCCGCCATGGGGTCACAATGAGACAACAGCGGCGGCCCTGCATTGTGTTGGGTGGCCACACTATAGCGAAGTGTTCAAATAGTTAGAAGTAAAATCTGATTTGCACAGCTGCATAGATAAGTGCTGGCTAAGCGCGCGGGGATATAACCGTACCGATATCGCAAGCCCCTCCGAGCCCTTCAAACACTGACCTCTTCCCATGGCTTATAGCGGCTATCTCCTGATCAGCATTCAGTTCCCAATGCCGTGCGCTAAATAATTCATATATGGTTTTCCCGGCGCCGCGGAGCATAATCTCAGGAGGGCTAAATAAATAAAATAAAAAAATGTGTTGTGTTGTTTTATTTGAACATGTAAAAAAAAAAGCAAGCCTTTGCAGTTTGCACAGTGATGGTAGCACCGTGTGCCTAGTATGCCTCCGACCTTGATGCAGGAGAGGTGCTAACCTCTCGGTATTCTTCCCTTAACCCGTTTTGGGCGGGAACCCCTTTTGGTGTTTTAAGCATTATGTTATACTTTAGCTATTGAAAAATAGCAGATCTACAAGCTCATAGCGCGGCACCGAGTGCCGCGCTACGAGCTTGTAGGTCTGCTATTTTTGAAAAATCGCGACAATGTGGCGCAAATCTTTGAATGTATATGCTTTCAGAGCGAACGTTTTTAACTCAAATCTTTGCTTCTGAGGGGTTCCTGGAATAACATATTTTCAGATGGGGGGGTCGGCGGCCAATTACATACATTTTTGGGGGTCCTTGACATGAGATATGGAGCACCACCGATACAGAAACATGAGGTTTTTCAGAAAACTGTCAGATTTTTTACAAGCTCAATTTGTACAAGCTCATAGCGCGGCACCGAGTGCCACGCTATGAGCTTGTAGGTCTGCTATTTTAGAACAATTACATATAATCTTGGGGGTCCTTGACATGAAAATGTTTGAGAACCATTGACATACAGTAGAAACATAGGGTTTTCCAGAAAACTGTCAGGATTTAGAAGTCATTTGTAGAATCTTTTCTCGGGTCCAAATGGGTTAAAGCCTCCCTCAGCGCCTGTTGTTCTGTGCAGAAAAGTTGAAGAAAGCTGATCAGCATCAATGATCATCAGGCCGCTGAAATGTCAGGAGGGAGTGGCGTGTTTTTTTGTGTGTTTTCCTGGAGACAGCTCATCCATCTCGAGCCCAAGGTCCAAGGAGCCGCGCCCCGACGTGTGAAACCTTGCCCGATGAGTCACCGAAGCAGTTACCAAAATTACACCTGATGCCAATCAAGACCATCTCTCCGTTCGTCTTCTGCCAGGCTGGGTTTGGGATCCTTCTGATCCTTTCACAACACTGCCTGACATTTCTGGCAACGCTTCTCAAGAATTGAGTGTGAGTGCGTGTGTGCGTGTGCGTGTGCGCGTGCGTGTGTGCGTGTGCGTGTGCGCGCGTTCCTGTTCCAGCTTTTGCATGCGTGGGTGTCAGCAGACAATAGATGAGGCATTGAGACTATATAATAACTAAATTAAGTACCATCTGTGAACCACACAAAGCCAGAAAACTTATTTGCATGGTAGATTTGTCAAAACGGTAAAAGAACGGCTAAACATCAAGGCAGCAGGTTGTGGAATTAACCCATTTAGGCCTGACGTCGAAATAAAAAAAAATGTCTTTTTTTCTGAAAAAAACCCATGTTTCTATATCAGTGGTTCTCAATATTTCATGTCAAGGACCCCACATGTCAAGGACCCCCCATCTGAAAATATGTTGTTCCGGGGACCTCCCCCCAGAAGAGTTTAAAACTGAAACTCTGAAAGAATATAATATTCAAAGATTTGAGGCACATTTTCACGATTTTTCAAAAATAGCAGACCTACAAGCTCGTAGCGTGCCACTCGGTGGCGCGCTATGAGCTTGTAGATCTGCTATTTTTCAATAGCTAAATTATAAGTTAATGTTTAAAACACCAAAAGGGGTTCCCGCCCAGAAGGGGTTAAGACTGCGGTAATGAGGATGGTGTTCTGTTTGACACTGAAGAATTAAAAAGAGTTACTGATACCTTGAATCCTGGTACCCACTTAAAGCTGCTATAAGCAATACAAATGTCAACATTTTAATGAAAAGGAAAAAAAGGTCATTAACATTTTGACATATTTTTGCTTATACTGTAGCTACTTTAAGCCTTACAGGCTTAAACATACTTTAGTGTAGAACAAATAGCAAATGTGCCGCAAAGCGATGCGTTGTGAGCTTACAGATAGACTATTTTTGTGTAATTTGAGGCTAATATTTGGTGAAAATGATGCACAAAACAGTGACATCGGTTTGAACTGTTATAAGGAAGCTTTGTTATACTTCGCTTTGCAAAATAGGGACGAAAAGGACATTACGTTTCACTAAGAGCAGACAAAAAGACCATCGCCCTGTCCTTCCAACCTCCGCTGGATGCTTCTCAAGGGTGTCCCTGTGTTGAAGGGACAGAAAAGCACGAGGAGGGCATTTCAAAGATGAATAAACCAAAAAAGAAAACAGCCAGGCAAGGTTGATATTATAATATGTGATGCATCGCAGGGCAGGAGATGGCACTTTGCAGTAGAAGCACCACCAAGGCTATCGGAGGGCCAAAAGGAGGGTGAATGAATAATGACATTCAACGTTTTCCCTCTCAATCGCCCCAGTGCCCATTTCAATCTTCACCGGGGGCTCCGTTTTCATGTTTCAGGGCCTCTCGATGTTTATCTCGGCATGGCGAGCAGCAGGAAGGGGACGAGCATGGGGCCGACACGCGTACAGTATGGTACAACAACACACATGCGTGTGTTGGCCTGATATAATAATAATCGTCCGCTGTACATTGAATACTTTCTCTGAATTCCTTCTCCTTGGTGGATGGTGGTGTTGTGCACCGGCTGCTCATCCCATATACTGAATATTTTTGTCAGAACGAGTGGTGTAATTTTTGGGGGACGAAAGCACACACACGCCTACGGCTGTGGCAGGGTTGTGTTCATTTATGAAAGCACACACACGCCTACGGCTGTGGCAGGGTTGTGTTCATTTAAAGCACACACACGCCTACGGCTGTGGCAGGGTTGTGTTCATTTAAAGCACACACACGCCTACGGCCGTGGCAGGGTTGTGTTCATTTAAAGCACACACACGCCTACGGCTGTGGCAGGGTTGTGTTCATTTATGCCTCCTGTTGTGCTGATTACACTCAATCAGTCAATGTCACATTAATTTTGGTGCTGTTCCTGTGTGTCTCGTTTAGCCCATTTTGTGCGGGAACCCCTTTTGGTGTTAGCATTACGTTATGCTTTAGCTATTGAAAAATAGCAGATCTACAAGCTCATACATGAGCTTGTAGGCCTGCTATTTTTTTTAAATCGAAGAACGACTGACGTAGTTTTTTCAGAAAACTGTCAGGATTTAGAAGACATTTTTAGAATCTGATCTCAGGTCAAAATGGATTAGAGCAGTCAGTGGTTCCCAAGCGTTCTCAGGCCAAGGAAGACCGCCCGGGGCCAAGGAGGACTGCCCGGTGGCAAGGAGGACCGCCCGGCGCCAAATTCATTATGTATTTGGTTTGCGGACGCCCATCTGAAAATGTTTAGCTGCCAGGGACCCCCAAAAAAATAAAAATATTGTTTTCCAATTCTTTCAAGATTTACAGTATTTATTTTTCCAAAATAGCAAATGTAGGCTACAAGGCCACAGTGTGGCACAAAGTGATGTGCAGTGAGCTTGTATATCTGCATTTTTGAGTGCGTGCAACCATTCCCTTACGGAGCTGTGGCAGCGGTGGCCGAACGGTTTGCGGAGCGGTCTTGATACCGGAAGGTCGCCAGTTCGAATCCCCGGACCGGCACGTTAAAATTACCACCGCTGAAGTGCCCTTGAGCAAGGCATTGAACCCCTACCATGAAATGTTCTATGAACAGGGTGTGGCTGTAAACAAGCATCTCGAGCTTAGTCCACTTCCCTGGGTAAACTTTGTACTGCTTTGCTTTGCTAGCTATGTGTGTGGCTGGGTGGGTCTGAGCACGAAAACAGCATGGTGCGCAACCTAACACACACACAAACTCACACGCACATATTAACTGTATATATGATGATTTCGGGTGTGCCAGTACAGTAGAGGGTACAGTAGAGGGACCCCCACACGGTAACTCTGTCATTTTTCAACCGTTTTGGACGTGGGACCGCTCGCCGGAACCGGGCCGGCACCCTGGCCGTGTGGGTCTGGAACTTCCGGGGACCCCCACACGGAGTTGCACCACTCACTTCACACAGGTGTGATTTTTTTGAGTGGTGTAAACCACTCCAACAACTGGCTTTGTTAGTTTACGTGTCCACGTGTTTGTTCGTACCAAAGAAATGAGCATGGTTGCTATGGTCACTCAGTTCACACGGGTGTGATTTCATTACGTCAGACATTACGTCAGACCACAGCTGATCAGGCTATATAACACCTTACACCACTCAGTTCACACGGGTGTGATTTTTTAAATAACCAGTGCATAAAATATATGGATAGAGTATTTAAAATGAGTGTGATTGACAGATTTAGCTGGGACGCCCTGGAACACACACTGTGGCTGAACTCACAGCCCTCCTCTGAGGTATAGAGACTGAATGGATTAAAATTAATCATTATTAATCATTATTATTAGGAGATATTTTACAAATGGGAAATGGTGTATTTATATAGAGCTTTTATCCAAAGTGCTTTACATAGATTGTGCATTGCACGCACGCACGCACGCACGCACGTGCACACACACACGCACACGCACAAACACACGCGCAAACACACACGCACACATACACACAGCTTTAGATAGATTGTGCATTACATTCACACATACATCTTTACAAAGATTGTGCATTACATTCACCCAGGGGTTAGGGGTTCAGAGTCTTGCTCAAGGACACTTTGACACTAACTCCAACAAGATGGCATATATACAGTACAGCAGGGTGCCAAGTTACAGTAACTAAAGCCAAGCACAGAAAGTACAGAAACCCACTTTGAGTTTCTTTTGCCCTGTGTAGGCCTAAATTATCATACCATTACTTTGTCAGAAGGATATGTAAGTAACAGAGAAATGGATCTCCCAAATGACCCCAAAACATTCTGGCAAAGGGTTATATGTTAAAAGATACAGAGAGAGAACTGCTGACAACAGCTGGAACAAAATGTCAACTTTGGCCTGCGGAGGAGGAGGGCAGTGTCTCAGTGCCCAGCGAACTAAAACCCTTTCACACACACACACTGTACATACAGTGGAGGAGGAGGGCAGTGTCTCAGTGCCCAGCGAACTGAAGGCCTGTAGAAGAAACCCTTTCACACATACAGTACATACTGTACATACAGTACACGCAGTGGAACATACGCACATACGCGCTCTCTGTTTGTGATTTAAATAAGTGCTTTTCACTTGAGGTCCTTGAGGGGATTCCAGGTGGTCCCCAGCTAAATGATGGGGAGTTGGTAACCAAATGGACCCTTTGGTTAATGGTATACCAACATAAATACAGCATGGAATCGTGGACAAAATCTATCCAACGACCACAACATATTCTTTAGTCTTTAGGTCGAGAGAGTGTTCAGAGAATTCAAATGGCAATTGAATAGCGGGCCTCGACATGAAAGAGGTTGAAAACCACTGATTTAACTCATCATCCACAACATAACTAACACATCAGCCTACCTACTCCATCAGGAACCACCTGTAGCCAATGTATCATTTAGTCACAAATACCTACAGTACAGTAGCCCAAGGATGTATCCATCCATTACAGTATTATTTCCCTGTATTTACTCTGGCTCTGCGTTAAGTATAAACGTGCGTATGTGTGCGTGTGCGTGTGTGTGTGTGTGTGTGTGTGTGCGTCGTGCGCGTGGCGTGTGCACGTGTGAGCCTGCGGAAGCCTGTGCTGTCACAGTTTTGAATCCACCATGCACGTTGGAGTCAGTAAATCCCAGCCTGATTAGCATATATCTCTCCCCAACGCGTGGCTTTCCCTGCTCCCTGGCTGCTCTTGTGCTGCCGCGCCGTCACTGACAGTTATTTCTGTATAATTCTAATGACTTTGCCCCCATCTCAGATCTCAGACGCATTTTGTGTTTTTTTTTGTTGCCTCGCTCTCTATTTAGGCCAGTTTGTCTTCAAGATTGCGGCGAAGTTTAAGAAGTCGTTATCTCTGGCAGGTCCCCCCCCCCCCCCCCCCCCCCCGCCCCACTGCGAGGCCAACTTGGGGCGAGGATTGGATAAAGAATGGGGGGAATTATAAAAGTGTGCAGCGTTGGTTGTGTGATGAACCTTATTAAGGTGACGCTGGCTAACAGAACAGAACCTTATTAAGGTGACGCTGGCTAACAGAACAGAACCTTATTAAGGTGACGCTGGCTAACAGAACAGAACCTTATTAAGGTGACGCTGGCTAACAGAACAGAACCTTATTAAGGTGACGCTGGCTAACAGAACAGAACCTTATTAAGGTGACGCTGGCTAACAGAACAGAACCTTATTAAGGTGACGCTGGCTAACAGAACAGAACCTTATTAAGGTGACGCTGGCTAACAGAACAGAACCTTATTAAGGTGACGCTGGCTAACAGAACAGAACCTTATTAAGGTGACGCTGGCTAACAGAACAGAACCTTATTAAGGTGACGCTGGCTAACAGAACAGAACCTTATTAAGGTGACGCTGGCTAACAGAACAGAACCTTATTAAGGTGATGCTGGCTAACAGAACAGAACCTTATTAAGGTGACGCTGGCTAACAGAACAGAACCTTATTAAGGTGGCGCTGGCTAACAGAACAGAACCTTATTAAGGTGACGCTGGCTAACAGAACAGAACCTTATTAAGGTGACGCTGGGTAACAGAACAGAACCTTATTAAGGTGGCGCTGGCTAACAGAACAGAACCTTATTAAGGTGACGCTGGCTAACAGAACAGAACCTTATTAAGGTGATGCTGGCTAACAGAACAGAACCTTATTAAGGTGACGCTGGCTAACAGAACAGAACCTTATTAAGGTGACGCTGGCTAACAGAACAGAACCTTATTAAGGTGACGCTGGCTAACAGAACAGAACCTTATTAAGGTGATGCTGGCTAACAGAACAGAACCTTATTAAGGTGGCGCTGGCTAACAGAACAGAACCTTATTAAGGTGACGCTGGCTAACAGAACAGAACCTTATTAAGGTGACGCTGGCTAACAGAACAGAACCTTATTAAGGTGACGCTGGCTAACAGAACAGAACCTTATTAAGGTGACGCTGGCTAACAGAACAGAACCTTATTAAGGTGACGCTGGCTAACAGAACAGAACCTTATTAAGGTGAGGCTGGCTAACAGAACAGAACCTTATTAAGGTGACGCTGGCTAACAGAACAGAACCTTATTAAGGTGACGCTGGCTAACAGAACAGAACCTTATTAAGGTGACGCTGGCTAACGGAACAGAACCTTATTAAGGTGACGCTGGCTAACAGAACAGACCCTTATTAAGGTGACGCTGGCTAACAGAACAGAACCTTATTAAGGTGACGCTGGCTAACAGAACAGAACCTTATTAAGGTGACGCTGGCTAACAGAACAGAACCTTATTAAGGTGACGCTGGCTAACAGAACAGACCCTTATTAAGGTGACGCTGGCTAACAGAACAGACCCTTATTAAGGTGACGCTGGCTAACAGAACAGACCCTTATTAAGGTGACGCTGGCTAACAGAACAGAACCTTATTAAGGTGACGCTGGCTAACAGAACAGAACCTTATTAAGGTGACGCTGGCTAACAGAACAGAGCAGCAGCAGCTGAGGTGTCTCGTTCGCCAAATGACAAATCTGCCACTACAGAAACACACTTCTAGCAGAACGGTAAATCACTTTATTCAACCTTTATCCCATTAAGGCCTGACGTTGAATTAAAAAAAAAAAGTCTTCTAAATCCTGACAGTTTTCTGAAATACCTCATGTTTCTATATCAGTGGTGCTCAAACATATTCATGTCAAGGACCCCAAATATATATATATGACATTGGCCACCGACCCCCATCTGAAAAAAAATTGTTCCCGGGGACCCCCCCCCAGTAGCAAAGATTTGAGTTAAAAATATATTCAAAGATTTCAGGCACATTTTCACGATTTTTCAAAAACAGCAGACCTACAAGCTCATAGCGCGGCACTATGAGCTTGTATATCTGCTATTTTTCCAACAGGTAAAGCACAACACAATGCTTAAAAACACCAAAAGGGGTTCCCGCCCAAAATTGGTTATTTAACCAGGTTTGCCTCGTTGGGATTAGGTATCCATTTCTCAAGAGAGACCCGCCTAAAGAAAGCACGCAATACAGGAAAACAAGCTTTCAAACCTTTAACCTTTTGCTTTCAAATGATTCAGCGATGCAAATCCCTGTAAATAAAGCTTTTTTCTGGAGCTTAGAATTATAAATGCCTGTTTACCTAAACTCTGTCACAGATCTTTAGCCCCCGACAGTATAGACTTGTGCTCCGTACCGTGTACGAAGCTCGTATTAAATTGTCTGCTGGACAAGGTACCTATTGTACATAAATGAGAGGATAGCTGGTATATGGCCTTATAAATAAACATGCATATACTGTACCTATACTGTACCATAGACTCTGCCAACAAAGGATTAAAAATAGAGAGAGAGTGGGCTGGTGACTTAAACCATTTAGACCTGAGGACGATTCTACAAAATGTCTTCTAAATCCTGACAGTTTTCTGAAAACCCCTATGTTTCTATGTCAGTGGTTCTCAGACTATTTCATGTCAAGGAGCCCTAGAATTATATGTAATTGGCCTCCGACCCCCATCTGAAAATGTGTATAGTTCCAGGGACCCCCCCCCCCCCCCAAACAAAAGATTTTAGTTAAAGACGTTCGCTCTGAAAGAATATATATTCAAAGATTTGCGCCACATTTTCACGATTTTTCAAAAATAGCAGACCTACAAGTTCAGATCTGAGCTTGTAGATCTGCTATTTTTCCAACAGCTAAAGCATAACATAATGCTTACAAAACCAAAAGGGGTTCCCGTTCAGAATGGGTTAAAGATTTATAAAATGTAATAAGTCTCAGTGCTCTGTGGTAAACTGTGTGAGTTCAGCAGACACAATTATGCAAATATAAGATATCAACTCGGTTTATTATCTGTAAAATAAAATAAAGTTTCTTTCTCACCCAACGAGAGAAACCAGCATTATTTCTATAAAGTTATACTTTATAGAAAGGCCTGCCTGCCTGCCTGCCCGTCTGTCTGCCTGGTAGTAGGACATCTTAACATTTATGTCTGTCTGTCTGTCTGTCTGGTAGTAGGACATCTTAACATTAATGAAAGGATTCGCCCTACAACCCGATAAGAGGCTCGACAAGCCAAACGCTTATTGATACTCGGGTCTCGATAAATGCCGAACCGGGTTTGTAATGTACCCGATTTTCAGGCTCCATCCCTACCTACAAATGTATGAAAAGGTTTGTCCTGGAAGAACTTCTTGTATATTTGTATATATTTTTAGGGGGTTAATGTTCCGAAATTACTATCCCTATCTCTAACCCTAACCTAAACATAACCGCAAGCACGGGAGCAGTGCATGTTAGCCAACCTTAATGCATGTTCGGACTAACGGGACTTCGGATCTATGGGCAGTTCCCATATATGCTGCCATCCTGCTCAGCTATAGCTCTGAACTTTTCACGGCGTTTGGGCCAAAAAGGTATTGCTATAGCCTGTCACATCAATGCATGTACAGTCAATTCTGAAAAGACTAACCCCACAATATCTTTAACATAATTATTCTAACTCTCAGGTCGTTCAATGTTCCCATGTAGTTCCCGGCGCCGGAATGCAGACGTGCCGTTCTCGCTCCAACATTCATAATAGCGTTGACACGTGCGGTATAAAACCGTATATAAGACAAGGCTGGGTGGAAGCAGACTTGAGCCCTGTGAGGCAGCAGCCCCGAGCCAGGCTTACTGTATATAGGGCCCTGCAGCGGAGCAGAGCAAAGTCCACTTCTGCTGACGCCGTGCCATTGGAGTTGCATACTGATGGGCTTTTCTCTTTATTAAATCATCATGTCCTCGAGTCGTCAGCATGCAACGCAAAAGGAGGCCGCTGTTGCGTCAAGCGGCTGATGGATACATGGTCAGATTTTTTCACCCCCCCCCCCCCCCGACTCGTCACTTAGTTTTGACACAATGGATGTGTGCTGCTAACGCGTTGCTTTTAACAACGGTCTATTAGAAGGCCCGGGACGAATCCATGGAACGCATCTTGTGTCACTTTAGCGTTTAACCACATTAACCATTATTTTAAACTTTAGCTGTTGAAAAATAGCAGATCTACAAGCTCATACCGTGGCACCGAGTGCCATGCTACGAGCTTGTAGATCTGCTATTTTTGAAAAATCGCAAAAATGTGTACCAATCTTCGAATATAGATATTCTTTCACAGCGAACGTTTTTTTAACTCAAATATTTGCTCCTGGCGGGGTCCCCGGAAACAAAATAGTTTCAAGATGGTGGTCAAGTACAGATAATTCTGGGGGTCCCCGACTTGAATTGGTTTTAGAACCACTGACATAGAAACATGCAGGGTTCTTCAGAAAACTGTCATGATTCAGAAGATATTTGTTGAATCTGGTCTCAACTGATAAACTGGTCCCACCGTTTCACTAGCCTCGATACCCAGGCTTTCATTCACCGTTTCACTAGCCTCGATACCCAGGCTTTCATTCACCGTTTCACTAGCCTCGATACCCAGGCTTTCATTCACCGTTTCACTAGCCTCGATACCCAGGCTTTCATTTCGTCTGCGCGAAAAATGAAAGCCTGGATTTACGCATGGGCTGCACTGACCTAAACGTGGGAGTCAACCCTTCCGCGTAGGCGTCGCTCCAAATGATGTGACGTCAGGGCTCTGAGCGGTGTGCACCCGTCAAAATAACACCGTGAGGAAATCATTACTGGAACTTCAAACGAGGCTATGCGAGGAAAATGAGGAGAATGGCTGAAGAACCCACCACACCGTCTAAGAAAAAAAACAACGTGTGCCGACTCTGTGGAAATAACTTTGACAGTCTGTTAGAATGGTATACTCCAGCAACCAGTGGTTTCTGCTTCTGGTCGACACAATAACAGTGCTGCACTGGGGGGGAGGAGAGACCGGGGCTGACGGACAGATCGGTGAACCAATCAGGGTGTGCGTAAATCTGAGCCGCGGCCCTCCCATCTAGGCCAGAATGTCTAGCGTTAGCTCAGGCTACCGTTTCACTGACAACCCCCAGAGACCACAGAATGTGTCGGTATAAAATGTAGGCTAATGCATCATGAAGTTATATGGGCTGAAAGGGGGACGTACGTGAACGCCAGAAGCACCACAACTCTTCACAGACTAAATGCCACCTTGTCTGCGGATGAATGTCTACAGCTGCTCTATAACCGACTCACGAGCACATTTTCTAGACCTGAACTTTTCGGATACAGCAACAGTTTCCCAGAGGGCGTTATCTTCTACTATCTATATTTATTGTCCATTAAGCGGTTTGCCCGACATGTTAATATTGCCATCGCCGTCAATACACGTGGGCGTTAATTCAGCGTTTCTCTCACATTTTGTGCAAGGTTTTGACAGCCTCGTCTTGTCTACTGTGATCTCGTTGTGTGCTTAACCCATTTAGGCCTGACGTCGGCATTTTTTGAAATAAGTATGTTTCTATGTCAGTGGTGCTCAATATTTCATGTCAAGGACCCCAAAAATGATATGTAATTGGCCACCGACCCCCATCTGAAAATATGTTATTCCAGGAACCCCTCAAAAGCAAAGATTTTAAAAACGTTTGCTCTGAAAGAATATACATTCAACGATTTGCACCACATTTTCACGATTTAAAAAGTTCACGTAGATCTGCTATTTTTCAACAGGTAAAGCATAATATAATGCTTAAAACACCAAAAGGGGTTCCCGCCCAGAATGGCTTAAAGTACAAAGTAAGCGCACGGCGGTTGTTTGTGGGTGTACGAGAGGGAAAGATTTCCAGGCTGTGTGTGTTTTGTGTGTTGCCGCCTGGTCTCGGTTGTATGTCACGCTGCGAGGAAGGCAGGGAGAGCAACGTCTCATTTCATGTTGTGTTGTTTCTGCGTTGTGTGTTGCTTTCCTTGTCACACTGTGTGATGTTTGGGGGATGTTCTTCTTTGGCTCGGTTCCAGTACCTGTGTGTCTGTGTGTCGAGCTTTGTTAAAGATGTGAGGGGCAGATCGACACACTCTAGGGGCGGAATTCATTTCAAGGACCCCAGTTTGATTATGCACCACCAGGCCATGGACCACCATTTGGTCCTGGTTTGTTTTTTGATCTCTGGGACACCAATCTCCACTGTAAAATGCGTCATGTTCATTTAAATGAGCATCATCGTAGACATGATGCGCAGAGCAAGTTCAGTCAGGGAACCTCAGTGCAGTTGCTGCCGGTCGTTAATTGGGCCGCCTCAGCATCACGCTCTCATTCACATGATTCACTCAGCCAATCACACACTCACTCCATCTTCATACCGGCTATTTTAACCGGAGGTTTGCATTCCTCCTCCTGCTTCCTTGCTGCTGCTACCGTATACCTGCGCGCTGCTGTATACCAACCTGCTGCTTACCCACCTCCACCCCAGCTACCACCTGTCGTTTTGGATCTACTGTTGAAGTACGGGGGATTCGGAGTCCCTATGGCCGGGACTGATGCGCTTGATCCGAGTACATAAAAAGCAGATCCAATACATACATACATAGTAAGTAGCCTTGCAGAGCCATGAGGCCCATAGGGCAGGAGCCTATCTCCTGTTTTCTGTAGCGTGAGGCAGCTTGATGTACAAGTACACCCCCTGGACATGACGCTAGTATGTTGCAGGGACTTACCCCCAATCCAACCCTTGATGCCGAGTGTCACGCAGGGAGGCACTGGGTCCCATTTTGAGTCTTTGGTATGACCCGGCCGGGGATCGAACCCCGACCTCCCAGTCTCAGGGCGGACACTCCAACCACAAGGCCACTGAGCTGTATTGCTCATCTTATATTCAATAAATATATATTACACCCATCCTTGAGTTGTCCTGACTGAACTGAACAATTCTTGGTTCAATTACAGACCTACGAGGATCAATTTGATTCCTATATAAAGTTATATTAATAATTTAGCTGGACCGCACATTGAGAACACACACACACAAACATAACAGTCACCCATAGATCTAGGATTCGTCATTCACACATACAGAAACACATATGCGTATATATACACATCCAAGCTATATCGTGATATAACAACGAACCTGGCTATGTATTTGCAGATTTTGCACAAACAGAACAAACAAAACAACCCCTCACACACACCCATGCGCGCGCACTGCCGCTGCCAGTCCCCGTCACTACCAAGGTCAACCCCTCCTTGGTGTGTGCGTGCGTGCGTGCGTGCGTGCGTGCGTGCGTGCGTGCGTGCGTGCGTGCGTGCGTGCGTGCGTGCGTGCGTGTCGCTGTCACGTCTGTGTCTGAGGGCAGTGGTGGTGGGGGGGGGGGGGGGGGGGGGGGTGGGGGGGGCATGGCTGGGGCTCAAGCATGCCCCTCCACTCTTGGTTGACGAATGAATGGTGGAGATAAATGAGAAGCTCAGACAGCACACAGCCAGACCAGTACAGACTAGTGGAGACAGTCAGACCAGTACAGACTAGTGGAGACAGTCAGACCAGTACAGACTAGTGGAGACAGCCAGACCAGTACAGACTAGTGGAGACAGTCAGACCAGTACAGACTAGTGGAGACAGTCAGACCAGTACAGACTAGTGGAGACAGTCAGACCAGTACAGACTAGTGGAGACAGTCAGACCAGTACAGACTAGTGGAGACAGTCAGACCAGTACAGACTAGTGGAGACAGTCAGACCAGTACAGACTAGTGGAGACAGTCAGACCAGTACAGACTAGTGGAGACAGTCAGACCAGTACAGACTAGTGGAGACAGTCAGACCAGTACAGACTAGTGGAGACAGTCAGACCAGTACAGACTAGTGGAGACAGTCAGACCAGTACAGACTAGTGGAGACAGTCAGACCAGTACAGACTAGTGGAGACAGTCAGACCAGTACAGACTAGTGGAGACAGTCAGACCAGTACAGACTAGTGGAGACAGCCAGACCAGTACAGACTAGTAGAGACAGTCAGACCAGACCAGTACAGACTAGTGGAGACAGTCAGACCAGTACAGACTAGTGGAGACAGTCAGACCAGTACAGACTAGTGGAGACAGTCAGACCAGTACAGACTAGTGGAGACAGCCAGACCAGTACAGACTAGTGGAGACAGTCAGACCAGTACAGACTAGTGGAGACAGTCAGACCAGAACAGACTAGTGGAGACAGTCAGACCAGTACAGACTAGTGGAGACAGTCAGACCAGTACAGACTAGTGGAGACAGTCAGACCAGAACAGACTAGTGGAGACAGTCAGACCAGTACAGACTAGTGGAGACAGTCAGACCAGTACAGACTAGTGGAGACAGCCAGACCAGTACAGACTAGTGGAGACAGCCAGACCAGTACAGACTAGTGGAGACAGCCAGACTAGTGGAGACAGCCAGACCAGTACAGACTAGTGGAGACAGCCAGACCAGACCAGGGGGACATGGTTTCATCCCCACCTCCTATCTGTCTGTCTGTCTGCATCCATCCAGCACAGAGCAGGAGACACCTCCTATCTGTCTGTCTGTCTGCATCCATCCAGCACAGAGCAGGAGACACCTCCTATCTGTCTGTCTGTCTGTCTGTCTGTCTGTCTGTCTGTCTGTCTGCATCCATCCATCCAGCACAGAGAAGGAGACTGTCTGTCTGTCTGCATCCATCCATCCAGCACAGAGAAGGAGACTGTCTGTCTGTCTGCATCCATCCATCCAGCACAGAGAAGGAGTCTGTCTGTCTGCATCCATCCATCCAGCACAGAGAAGGAGTCTGTCTGTCTGCATCCATCCATCCAGCACAGAGAAGGAGTCTGTCTGTCTGCATCCATCCATCCAGCACAGAGAAGGAGTCTGTCTGTCTGCATCCATCCATCCAGCACAGAGAAGGAGTCTGTCTGTCTGTCTGCATCCATCCATCCAGCACAGAGAAGGAGACTGTCTGTCTGTCTGCATCCATCCATCCAGCACAGAGAAGGAGACTGTCTGTCTGTCTGCATCCATCCATCCAGCACAGAGAAGGAGACTGTCTGTCTGTCTGCATCCATCCATCCAGCACAGAGAAGGAGACTGTCTGTCTGTCTGCATCCATCCATCCAGCACAGAGAAGGAGACTGTCTGTCTGTCTGCATCCATCCATCCAGCACAGAGAAGGAGACTGTCTGTC
>NC_136806.1:3283158-3437347 GCF_951216825.1 Electrona antarctica
ACTTCTATAGTCCACTATACACATCCCGGATCTAAATGTTTTAGTCTTATGTAATGTCTTATTTACTCCACTGCTATTTATTGTGAAAGCTTTAGTTTTTTTCGTAGATTTTTGATTATTACATTAACCTGCAATCTGCAATTTTCACAAGTTTTATTTTAATTTTTATTATATTTTGAAAACTTTGAAATGAGGCATTTTGCACAATGGTTACTTTTACACTTGTTGGTACTTTTAACCCATTCAGGGCGGGAACCCCTTTTGGTGTTTTACGCATTATGTTATACTTTAGCTATTGGAAAAATAGCAGATCTACAAGCTTGTAGATCTGCTATTTTTTGAAAAATCGTGAAAATGTGCCGCAAATCTTTGCTTCTGGGGAATAACACATTTTCAGATGGGGGTCCACAGCCAAATACAGATAATTCCTGGAGGTCCTTGACATGACTATAAGGATTTTAGGATTTTAGAATACTTTTTTTTTTCTTTTTTCATTCCAGTACATTTAGAACTCCGGACTTTTACTTCAGAGTAACCGAGTATTTTGATATTACAGTTTTGATACTTTTACTCAAAGTGAAACATGTGATCAGTACTTTTTTTCCACCACCCCCCCATCAACAATCCACCCCCCCCCCCCCCCCCAATCACCCCCCCCCCCACACACACACACACACACACCCCTCCCCCGCCCCTCCCTCAGGACACCTCAAGGTTTCTCGCCGATTGAAAAAGGTCCATGTTGAAGCGCTTGACATGCTCTTTATCGCCCCCCGGGGGGACGTTACGGCTGACATCATGCTCTTTATCGCCCCCCGGGGGGACGTTACGGCTGACATCATGCTCTTTATCGCCCCCCGGGGGGACGTTACGGCTGACATCATGCTCTTTATCGCCCCCCGGGGGGACGTTACGGCTGACATCATGCTCTTTATCGCCCCCCGGGGGGACGTTACGGCTGACATCATGCTCTTTATCGCCCCCCGGGGGGACGTTACGGCTGACATCATGCTCTTTATCGCCCCCCGGGGGGACGTTACGGCTTGACATCATGCTCTTTATCGCCCCCCGGGGGGACGTTACGGCTGACATCATGCTCTTTATCGCCCCCCGGGGGGACGTTACGGCTGACATCATGCTCTTTATCGCCCCCCGGGGGACGTTACGGCTGACATCATGCTCTTTATCGCCCCCCGGGGGGACGTTACGGCTGACATCATGCTCTTTATCGCCCCCCGGGGGGACGTTACGGCTGACATCATGCTCTTTATCGCCCCCCGGGGGGACGTTACGGCTTGACATCATGCTCTTTATCGCCCCCCGGGGGGACGTTACGGCTTGACATCATGCTCTTTATCGCCCCCTGGGGGGACGTTACGGCTGACATCATGCTCTTTATCGCCCCCTGGGGGGACGTTACGGATGCCTTTGAAAAGTGATGTGAGGAAATACAAAAGTCTACTAACCCATTGGGCCCGGCGGGGCGGCAGCGCAGTCTACTAACCCATTGGGCCCGGCGGGGCGGCAGCGCAGTCTACTAACCCATTGGGCCCGGCGGGGCGGCAGCGCAGTCTACTAACCCATTGGGCCCGGTGGGGCGGCAGCACAGTCTACTAACCCATTGGGCCCGGCGGGGCGGCAGCGCAGTTTTCTAACCCATTGGGCCCGGCGGGGCGGCAGCGCAGTCTACTAACCCATTGGGCCCGGCGGGGCGGCAGCGCAGTTTTCTAACCCATTGGGCCCGGCGGGGCGGCAGCGCAGTCTACTAACCCATTGGGCCCGGCGGGGCGGCAGCGCAGTCTACTAACCCATTGGGCCCGGCGGGGCGGCAGCGCAGTCTACTAACCCATTGGGCCCGGCGGGGCGGCAGCGCAGTCTACTAACCCATTGGGCCCGGCGGGGCGGCAGCGCAGTCTACTAACCCATTGGGCCCGGCGGGGCGGCAGCGCAGTCTACTAACCCATTGGGCCCGGCGGGAGGCGGGAGCGCAGTCTACTAACCCATTGGGCCCGGCAGGGCGGCAGCGCAGTCTACTAACCCATTGGGCCCGGCGGGGCGGCAGCGCAGTCTACTAACCCATTGGCCCGGCGGGGCGGCAGCGCAGTCTACTAACCCATTGGGCCCGGCGGGGCGGCAGCGCAGTCTACTAACCCATTGGGCCCGGCAGGGCGGCAGCGCAGTCTACTAACCCATTGGGCCCGGCGGGGCGGCAGCGCAGTCTACTAACCCATTGGGCCCGGCGGGGCGGCAGCGCAGTCTACTAACCCATTGGGCCCGGCGGGGCGGCAGCGCAGTCTACTAACCCATTGGGCCCGGCGGGGCGGCAGCGCAGTCTACTAACCCATTGGGCCCGGCGGGGCGGCAGCGCAGTCTACTAACCCATTGGGCCCGGCGGGGCGGCAGCGCAGTCTACTAACCCATTGGGCCCGGCGGGGCGGCAGCGCAGTCTACTAACCCATTGGGCCCGGCGGGGCGGCAGCGCAGTCTACTAACCCATTGGGCCCGGCGGGGCGGCAGCGCATTCCGTCAGTGTCACTTTAGATTTTAACCACTTTGTTATCCCTTCTTTTTTTTAATACTTTGCTTTAGTAAAACAAATAGCAGATCTACAAGCTCTTAGCGTGTCACTTCGTGCCGCGCTATGAGCTTGTAGATCTGCTATTTTTTTTATTATTTTTTAATCATGAAAATATGTTCAAATCTTTCAATATGCAATTCACAATTTAGGCATTTAGCAGGTGCTCTTAATCCAGAGCGATTTATAGGCCTAAGCAAGAACAAAAAGTTGGTAATACATCAAAAAATATATATATAAAAATGTTAATTAATATCTGGGGGGGTCCCTGGAACTAAATATTGTCAAATGGGGGTCGGCAGCCAAATACATATAATTTTAGGGACCTTGAAATGGAAAAGTTATACTTTGAGGACCAGTGATATTATAGAAACGTTGTTTTATTTGTATTTTTCAGAAAACTGTTTATATTTATATTATAGAAGGTGTTTTGTAGAATGGACGTCATGCAGGTCTTACTGGGCTAAGAACACGGTCAAGTTACTAAGCAGTACTTTAGCCTCTTCAAGTACACAAACAGTATGGAGTGGAAATGGCAAAATAAATCACTTTGCTCGCTGTTAGGGTCAACGGGAGCAAATTACTTTGTTATCGTCCCATTTGCTGTTTTATAAAAAAAAAATGAAACGACTACCGTGGTCGACTATTTGCTTTTCTCAATAACTTTATTTTTAAACTAAAGAATTGAATCTATTACTTTATTTATTGTAAAATATTAAAATTCTACAGGCTATCTAAACAGGGAGAATCCACGTGTCTTTGATCCACCCCCCCCCCCCCCACACACACACACACACACACACACACACACACACACACACACACACACACACACACACACACACACACACACACACACTACACACACACACACACTACACACACACACACACACACACACACACACACACACACACACACACACACACACACACACACACACACAACCGACCAGATCCCATTTGGTTTCATTTTACACTCTCGAGAGTTCAACATCTGCATTATCTTATTTACAAGAAGTCTACACAATTAGCCCATTTGGGCCTGACGTCGAAATAAAAAAAACGTTCGCTCTGAAAGAATATATATTCAAAGACGTGTGCCGTATTTTTACGATTTTTCCAAAAATAGCAAATCTACACGGTCTTAGCGCGCAACTCGGTGGCATCTACATGAGCTTGTAGATCTGCTATTTTTCAATAGCTAAAGTATAACATAATGCTTAGTTAAAACACCAAAAGGGGTTCCCGTCCAGAATTGGTTAGAGTGTGAATGTAGAAGAATTGTTATTTTGATCAACGTTTGCCTATAGTTATCTCTCCTATTGGTGCCAACATCAATACAGCATGAAATATGTCAATACTGTAATGTAGAAAATGCTCTGTCCTGTATTCAAAATGTACTCGAGGTTCGCCGGAACTATATTTTGAAAATCTACAAGCTGATCTACAAGCTCACAATGTGTTGTGATCGCATTGTGAGCTTGTGGATAGGCTATTTTCAAATGGCTGAGAATAGGGCTGAAGTGATTAATGTATTTTATTTTGTGATAATAATGAAAATCCACAGAGTATAACTAACTACCGGTAGTTTTCAAATAATTGTATTGGAGTAAAAGTACAATATTTGCCTCCACAGTTCAGAAGTAAAAGTATTGACATTTGGACCTATACTCCAGTTAAAAAGTCCCTCACAATTGCACGCAACATGTACTTAATTTACCTAAATTTGAGGTCCGGGCTTAACTTCCGCTCGCTCGAGCCATTGAGTTATAAAGGAACTTCCATTGAGTTATAAAGGAACTTCCATTGAGTTATAAAGGAACTTCCATTGAGTTATAATGGAACTTCCATTGAGTTATAATGGAACTTCCATTGAGTTATAATGGAACTTCCGGTTATAATGGTACTTCCGGCAGTCTTCCGAGTGCTTCAAAACGCCACTGAGCAGCTTCTATTGAAATGAATAGCGGGGGGGCGGGGCGGCTGTCGCTCCCGGTCCTCCGTCCATCCTTTATAACTCTATGCCTGACACGCTGTATGTATGCTTTTTTATTTGACTGACAGGTCATCCAGTTTGGGGCAGACTGCGATCAGGACGAGTGCACCTGCCGTGATCCGAGCGCAGAGGAGAACAAGAGCAGAGCCAAGGGGTCGGACGAAGGGGAGGGAGGAGGAGGAGGAGGAGGAGGAGGAAGGCTCTGATCCGAAGAGCTCAACCCACAGACTACACAGCAGAGACGTGATTTCAGAAAAAAATACTTTTTTCAGGGGTGGCAAGAAATTGAGAAAACGTTTGAGTGGAAATCTTGAAAGAACAAGAAAATGGCCGCCCACACACACTGATAGCCAAAGTGCCAAATATTTTATTTTGGACACACAAAAAAAAGAAACTTTTCGGCCGTACAGATTCCTTCAGCTCAAGTTTATTCTCCCGTGGACCGTCCGGCACCACTACAAGGACTTTGCTGTGCATAAAGCATCCCCTCGTGCAAAACATAAAATTAAAAAGTTACCGTAGCTCCATTTCTACATTGGCGAAGATAGTGGTCAATGAAAGTGATTCATGGATTCAAGGATATTGTTTTATAATCCAGATCAGGGCCCGTCTAACGAAATGTTTAGGACAAGGTGTCTTCATTTGAGCTTGACCTACTGTATAGTCGGGGGTGGAATCCTTCAAAGATGTATGTAGTTACTTCCCCGATTCTTTGACTCGAGTGTCGGACAATATAAGTGGCTAAACATAGTAAGATCTGGGGTAACACGAACTTTAAAGATGTAGGGCTCCATTTTCGTCACCGCTAAACCCCTTATCCTTAAACTTCTTTGCCTTTTTTTACTATTTTGAAAAACATTTTTGAATAGTTCAACTAGTCAATCTACATTGACATGTTGTGAGCTTGTAGACTGGCCATTTTAACTATTCAAAAATAGTAATGCAAAATAGTAAAAAAAGGCAACGGAGTTTAGGGATAAGGGCTTTAGCGGTGACGAAAATGGAGCCCGTAGTGCCATGATCTTTTTCACACCTAAAACATGATGATGGTACTAGGAGGAAGACTTGTTTTATTTTTTCAAAAAAGTGTACAGAAAGTGTTCAAATTGTGGTTTATGTGGCCGCACCGCCCACCAGCTAATTAACCCATTTTGACCTGAGATCAGATTCTAAAAATGTCTTCTACATCCTGACAGTTTTCTGAAAAAGCTATGTTTCTATGTCAGTGGTTCTTCTATGAGCTTGTAGATCTGCTATTTTCCAATAGCTAAAGCATATCATAATGCTAACACCAAAAGGGGTTCCCGCCCAGAACGGGTTAAGTACAGGTGGTTTTCACCTTAACTCCACCCACCTGGACTTAAGCCTCGCCCATAACTGTGTGTTGTATGATAATGGGGATAATGGGGGGTTAGGGTTAAAATTGTGTATTTTCGATTGGGCCTTTTGACTCAAAGGCTTTCAGCTTTCAGGAAGATACCAAAAAATACACAGGGAAGACCTATTTAATATTATTAACTCCATAGACACATACAACACAGAACACGTACAAAAATAAAGAATCACGGCACTCCATCTTTCTGTGGCTGCAAACGATCGTCAAATAGGTTTCAGCTGTGGACGTGACGGACCTGTCTGTGCGTTGTCTTCCTGTTGTGGAGCATTGTGGGTAATCAAAGTGCATTGTGGGTAATTGTTTTGCCAACTACACGTAGGAAACACATCATATCAGTTACTTTAGCTCAGTGGTTCCCAAAGTGGGGTCCGGGGACCCCCAGGGGTCCTTGAGGGAGTTCCAAGGGGTCCCCAGCTAAATGGAACCAAATGGACCCTTATGGGACTGTAACTCTGAGAGTGTACGAATGGAGCCAAATGGACCTGTTAGGGTCCACTCTCAGAGTTAAATGTACATTGATTTTACAATATAAATTGGGAGTCCCAAAGAAATCCCATTAAATGGGGGTCCGTAGACTAATGCATGTCAAACCGGGGGTTGAGAATCACTGCTAGAGCCGTAAAAGTCTTCTCTTATGGGGGTCCCTGGCATTATCTTTTTAAATGGGGGTCCACGGGGCTAATTAGTGTAAAAATGTTTTGGGGGTCATTGACGTGAAAAGGTTTGGGAACCACTGCTTTAGCTCCCATGTTGTAAACCGCAGTCATCCTGACTCTCAAGTTTCTGGGTTTGATTGATCTGGCTTGGGATGGTGGAAACCAAAAGGATTGACCATGGCTCATCCTCGCCATGCTGACTTGTGGTAGACATTGGGTCAAAATTCAATGTTTGCCACGTCGGACACACAGAATGAGCGGACAATAATATTACCGTGGCATTGTGAAATCCACGATCTCGACCGCGGTCGAAAAATGATGATGATGATGATGTTAGTCTGACGTCCCGAAAATCCGACATTACTAACCCTAAACCCCTAACCCAAACCCTAAGAACTGCACACGGAAGCCACGGGTGAGTCTTTTAACTCATTGGCCCCATAATCGCCTTTTCACGCCTTGCTTCCAAACACCCCGGGCGCCAAGATCGTCTTTTCACGCCTTTAAAAAAAAAAAATCAATTGGTTACGGTTCACAACTGTGTCCTGTACGCGCTCATAACACTCTGGTTCTGGTGTGGTGGGAAAAAAAAGAAAACTAGATGGGGCTGTTGGCGGTCAATGAGTCAATGACCGGCCACGTATATGTCGGACTGACGAGATGTCGGACTAGCACGGTGCCCCCCCCCCCCCCCCCATGTTGATGAGGGCCCTCCCTCCCTGCTAACTATGTGCTGTATATACTGTACCGTACCGTAGCAGCATGTTGAGATCAAATGTCAGCATGCCAGCGATATTCTACAGTCCATACCAATGCCCTTCTTACCATCATTCATGTTAAACGGCACTATGAGCTGTTTTATCCCATTTTGACCTGAGATCAGATTCTAAAAATGTCTTCTACATCCTGACAGTTTTCTGAAAAAGCTATGTTTCTATGTCAGTCGTTCTTCGATTTTTCAAAAATAGCAGGCCTACAAGCTCATAGCGCGCCACTCGGTGGCGCGCTATGAGCTTGTAGATCTGCTAGTTTTCAATAGCTAAAGCATAACATAATGCTAACACCAAAAGGGGTTAAATACCAACTGTGCTACTTTTCGTCGTGCAGTTCAGAAACAGTTTTGTGCCGTTTTTGAGAAGTGCATGGATGTGTTGGAGAAAGGTTTAGACCACGGGTCTGTCTGCAACACTGCAGGCACTTGCAGTACAACCTCCTTTTGTACATTGCAATAGCTCCCAAACGTGTGTAGGCCTAATATATGCGGTAGTGTCAGGCGCTGTAGACTAAACCGATTGCTTGAGGAAACCACACTAAGTGAAACCTCTTAAAGGACTGGAGCAAACCCCACCACGACACAATAACCACACTAAGTGAAACCTCTTAAAGGACGGGAGCAAACAAACCCCACCACGACACAATAACCACACTAAGTGAAACCTCTTAAAGGACGGGAGCAAACAAACCCCACCACGACACAATAACCACACTAAGTGAAACCTTTTAAAGGACAGGAGCAAACCCCACCACGACACAATAACCACACTAAGTGAAACCTCTTAAAGGACGGGAGCAAACAAACCCCACCACGACACAATAACCACACTAAGTGAAACCTTTTAAAGGACAGGAGCAAACCCCACCACGACACAATAACCACACTAAGTGAAACCTCTTAAAGGACAGGAGTAAACAAACCCCACCACGACACAATAACCACACTAAGTGAAACCTCTTAAAGGACGGGAGTAAACAAACCCCACCACGACACAATAACCACACTAAGTGAAACCTCTTAAAGGACGGGAGCAAACAAACCCCACCACGACACAATAACCACACTAAGTGAAACCTTTTAAAGGACAGGAGCAAACCCCACCACGACACAATAACTACACTAAGTGAAACCTTTTAAAGGACAGGAGCAAACAAACCCCACCACGACACAATAACCACACTAAGTGAAACCTCTTAAAGGACGGGAGCAAACAAACCCCACCACGACACAATAACCACACTAAGTGAAACCTCTTAAAGGACGGGAGTAAACCCCACCACGACACAATAACTTTTGTAGATTGTATACAGCTTTAGGAATGTGAAAGGATACTTATCTGTAATGACTAACATGTATAGACTAATATATTTGGACAATCTAACATATTTACTAGATGATGTCCTGGTCACACGATTCAACACTACATTATATAAATATATATTATACATATGTATAAAACACCACAGATACAGCGATACAATTATTTACGCACATTGGACGGTACTGCTCATATTCTGGGATTTAAAAAAAAAAAGTGTTTTAGTCTCAAGTACAGAAGAAAGGCTGATTTGATTGAACTTTTGAGGACATAGTGTAACATTTTGTTCAAAACATAATGTTGTGTTTAGGTCTTTCAAAACCATTGTATTTCACTCATTTCAATTGGATAAAATACTTTCAATCAGAGGATGTCAACAAGGGCACAGTTCTGATTTTAGATTTGAGTGTAGCATTTGACACGATGGACAACAGCATCCAATTCATTACAAAGTTCTAATGCTGGAGCACTCTAGCCTCGCGTAGCGATCCTTATATCACTGGGTGGATATTTGTCTCGTCCCTCTCAGTATTAGATATTTTTTCCCTTGGGGCAGTTACAAAACGATTCAAACAGACTCGATTCGTTAGACCTACAACCAATCAGAGCAACACAGGCCACTTGACTGTCCCTCTACATCAGGGGTTCTCAACGTTTTTGGCTGCGGACCCCCGGAAATGCTTTGGCCATGTCTCGCTTATTTTGAAGAGCCAAAAATCTAGACCGGATGTTGTGAACTTATATTGGGTTGTGTGACGATGCTGTATAGTTCCATGTTTGCCGCGGGTGCCGCTTTAACATGGTGCAGAACTGAAGGATCACATCGTCGGCGCTGGGCCCTGGAATAAACCTTGTTTTGACCAAAAATGCCATCTGGGACAAGGAATAGGAAATACAGGCGATTGAAAGAAACAGATACAATGGGTGATTATGGCCACGATGATTTTAATGCCACGATCCTGTGTTATTGAGAGCACCAGCTAGCAACCCGATGCTAACGTAAGTAGCATTATGACTCGATCGATCGAAAGCGATATAAAAGCGCAATTGCCACTGATCTACGGCAATGGCGTTGGGGGTTTTATTACATTATGAGCTTTAATTAATTGACATAGATCTCAGCCAATGGCGCTATAAGTGTTAAGGGAAGTTTATAGCCTGGCTAATAAGCCAGACTAATATCACACAACACTGTCGCGGTATATCAGTCTGGGCTGGCTCCACTTGGATTTCATTTCCCGGGGAACATTTTCTCTTTGACGCAATTGGTCAGAGCTACTGTCAGTCAAAAGTCTCAAGCATTGAACGTCACTGTACCAAAGCCCGCCTATATTGCATACCGTGTCCCGATTGGTCCGACCTGTTCTCTGCTGTATGAAAGAGGCGTGCTACTGAGCCTCGCCAGACCGTAATCCGCTGGTAGGCAACTTTTTTTTGCCAACGGCTGATTCGGTCTGGTTTATTAACCAGGCTAGGAAGTTTATGCATGCACTACCATTTTCCAGTCATTCAGTTGCAAAAAAACAAAAACATTTTTTTTGGTCCCCATAATTTGGGGACCCCCTAAAATTATTCCGGGACCCCCCGAGGGGTCGCGACCCCCAGGTTGAGAACCCCTGGTCTACAGAATGGGCGCCCCACTACTTCATATCTAGTATTTGAAGTAGCGGGGTGCCCATTCTGTGGGGCAGTAGAGCACAACTGTCCCGTTTACTCCTGCTATGGCGGCATCCATCTTTGTTGTGAAAAAAGGAACGAACCTCTTGCAATGTCCCGCCCCATATTTGCCTTGGTTATGGCCTGGTTCCATGACAAATCTGGTTGGCTCGTCACCACATTTAGCGGTCGTGAAGTCCGGAGGGGCCAGTCTTAATAATATGCATTGCAAAGGCAGACGAAGGCTGGCTATACGTGAGGCTATAGGAGCACTCAACAGATGTGAATTGTTGGCAGAGTTTGCGAGAAAAAACAACCACGTCTATGAACAAAAAAAAAGCCCAAAAGAAGCAACTGGGTCACACTTTAAACCTATATACATCGGCTATATAAAACAAAAGAAACGCAACCAGCAATTACCAATATTTACAAGTAACTTTACAGAAAAACAAGCCCAAAGTCGCTGATAATAAGCAGACATGGCAACACTGATCAGTTGGCCGGTAAAGAATATTGTGTGTCCCATTTTGTGTAAATTCGCCAATGCATGTTATCCAGAAAATTTATCTTAAATACAATGTTTTCAGGGAAGCCCTAGCCTGATTATCAGACTGACATTGTCTCCTGTCTGAGCGATTTCAAGGGGGAGGGGATTAGAATTTCCCTCAACCAGTAGCCATTGGTGTTGTTTTTCCCTCCTTCCTCTGTGTGTTGCGCTGCGTGATGACGCTGAAAACGGGACTCGGCGCTGATTGGTTGTTCGTTAGACCCACCCCCACCATCGATTCTCATTGGTTAATACATTTTTGTACCGAAGAAATTATAGGTTCACAGCACAACACCAGACCAAGAGACGCAGTCCACTCAGAGAGTGGGCGGGGTCTTTGGGCTGGATCCAGGCTAGGGAAGCCCTACGTTGATACTATTGTGGACCTCAGTCCTGACTTCAAACATTTCCTCTATGTATTATACTGTATATGTAAGAAAAGGAAATCTGGTAGTGACTAGCCGTAAATCATGAACAAATGAAATCCAAATCTTTGTACTTGTAATCATGTTTTGTGTGATATTAAACTGTACTTTATACTCTGTATGAAATAAAGTGTAACTTTATAAAACGGAGATTATGTTTCATTATTTGTTAGTTCATAATATAAATTGTGAATTTATTGTATTTTTTAATTAATATGTGTGTGCCAAGTTCCTTTTGTTATTTGGGGGAATGATGAAAATCAATATAGCCTCTACTATTATGGCGTTTTTCATGTTTTTCAACATTAGTTTGTATTGAAAACCATGAAAAAACTGCATGCTATAGGCCTAGTATGTTGTTTTTCATGGTTTTCGACGATAAAAAAAAAGATGAAAATCACGAAAACCCGACATTCTGTGAAGTCCTACATACTTACACCTAGAAACTCCACTCAAACATTAAAATGTTCATCTTATGGTGGACATGTTTGCCTGAATACGAATCTTTGAAATAGTTTCTTAGTTTTAGAAATATATAGTGATTTCAAATTTGATACATTTATAATGGGGGTCAATGGCAGATGTTGGCACGTCAAAAAATCACTTTCAGCTAGAAACTCCATTCACACTTTTTTTAATTCAGCTTACTGTCGACACAAGCTGGAACTTTTTACTTTGAAATGTTTTGTAGTTTCTGAGTTATTTGACTTAAACGTCCAATGCATTCTCAATGGCAATAGCACAAACTTTGGCATGCTACTAGTCCGACTCCTACATACTTAAACCTGGAAACCCATTCAAACTTAAGGTGGACATGTTTGCCTGAAAAATAATCTTTGAAATGTTTCATAGTTTTAGAAATATAGTGCATACAAATTTGAGCAATGTATAATGGGGGTCAATGGGGACACAGCCCTCCCCGCACCCACTGCTCACGCATCAATGGGTTATTTTTCAGTACTCGACACATGATTTGAACCGTCAAGGTATCCTGTGGTGTCCCGTATGGCTAGCCCACTGCGCCAGCGGTACCGGCCAGGCCAATTAAAACTCCTTTTTTCTTTTTTTAAGTTGTTGTCTGCACCAGGCCGAAGGCATGGGGAGAGAGTATGTTTTGCACTCCGTCCGTCCGTCCGTCTGTGTGTGTGTGTGTGTGTGTGTGTGTGTGTGTGTGTGTGTGTGTGTGTGTGTGTGTGTGTGTGTGTGTGTGTGTGTGTGTGTGTGTGGCCCTTCCGTCCATCCGTTACCAAAGGGGTTCTCAACGTTTTTGGCTGGGGACCCCTGACCCCCGCCCCGCCCCCCCTCCCCACCACCAATACAAACTGACTGCAAAAATAACCTTAATAATTTTCCAGCCATTGAGTTGCAAAACAAAATAAGGTTTTTCTTTTTTTTTAATAATAATTTGGGGGCCCCCCAAAATAATTTGGCGACCCCCCGAGGGGTCGCGACCCACATGTTGAGAACCCCTGCATTACCAGCTAATCTCCGGCACCGTTGGCCTGATCCATGCCAATCCTTGCACACACACTCCCTGGATGCCAACGACGAACCTCTGCCCCAAATATTCCACAACGGCCTGTTTAAGCGCCATGAGGCAGATTTTGTGCCTATGTATGTGCCTATGTATGTAACATGTATTTATACATGTATGTTCTGTGTATGTATTTATACAACACGTATGTTCAAGTGATCACCGCTGTGTTCTTGACCAATCACAGTGACAATGATATCTACATGTGGTAGTAACACGGAGGAGCCTGAAGGTGGCGCCGTTGAGACGGATCTGCCAGAGGAACCCTCCGGGCACGATGCGCTGCCAGGCATGGTCAGGAGTGCCTTTTGTTTGTTTGTCATTAAACTGGTGTTTTGAAGGATTCAGTAGTGGTTTTCAACCAGTGGTCCTTGATGGGGTTCCAGGTGGTCCCCAGCTCAATGATGGAGAGCTGCTAACCAAATGGACCCTTGTAGAATAGAGCATGTTGGACCCTAACGGATCCTTTTGCCTGTGGTCTCTCTGGTACCACATTATTACAGCATGGAATTGTGGATAAAATCTCATCCAACGACATCAAAATTTAAGTTTTGGGTCTAAAGCCCAAACCACACCAAAGGGTCGGGTTGAGACTAAACTGTTTTTAAAGGTAGACCACACCAATGCAACTCATTGCGTTGAGAAACTGTGATATTAAAAAAAAACTACAGTGTGTGCGTGTGTGTGCGATAAAGCATGAAGTATAAGTTACTATGTTATTACTATATTATACTTAAATTTGTATATTTGTACAAATTACGCTACACTTCCACTTCGTCCGCCTGATGCGTGCGTGTCGTACAGGGCGGTGTCACGCACCAAAAATAACAGATCTTCAAGCTCACAGCTTGTTGACGGGCCATACGACGCAGTAGGCTACACGTGGAGACAACAGAGGACTCTAATGAAGGTTCTCAAAGTACAAAGTACTTTTTAACTGCCTCTCGTGTAGATTCAGCACTTTGAACTGATAGAATAGATCTTGTCGATATAGACGTAAATTCTTTAGTGATGTATTATTATTTATTGGCCATATAATCTTTGCACGAGTGTATGGAATAGATGTTGTATATGATGTTATAGGTTATATATGGCAGGATTAGCCTAAATTGCACTAATTTGGGGAAATGAGGAAAGATCCAAGATGGGCGGAAATATTCTGAGACAGAGTGGCTTAAATCACCTTTTTTATTGAAAGCTGGACCTCCGGGTTTCCAACGCTTGGCGTATATGAACCAACAGGTGGCGCTCAGGGCCATTCGGGGCGAGTTCTCTTAGACTCTCGTAGATTGAAAATGTCAGAATGGATAAATACATCCACGAGGGTCTAAATCTTAGGCTATGATTGATGGAAAGGCCTACAGTTTATTGTATGTCAATGTATTGATTTGAACAATAAATTGTTGTTATATGAGAATGTTTTTAAACAAATTAAATAAATGAAAAAGAACAAATCCAGATACCTACTGCGGTTGTAAGGTTTCTCGCTGATCGGTCCAGTGGTGGTTAATTGTGACATTTTTTTGTACAAAACAGATACAATTTTACATACATAATTTTTACATTTTTGACATGAAAATGGTCGAGAACCTCTGACATAAAAACATAGGTTTTTCAGAAAACTGTCATGATTTAGAGCAGGGGTTCTCAACCCGTGGGTCGCGACCCCTCGGGGGGTCGCCAAATTATTTTAGGGGGTCCCCAAATTATTTTCAAAAAAAAAAGAAAAAAAAAGATTTTTTTTTAAATTTTATTTTCACGATTTTTCAAAAATAGCAGACCTACAAGCTCGTAGCGCGCCACTCGGTGGCGCGATATGAGCTTGTAGATCTGCTATTTTTCAATAGCTAAATTATAACAATGCTTAAAACACCAAAAGGGGTTCCCGCCCAAAATGGTTTAAGGTTATTGTAGCAATCAATTTATATTGGGGGTCGGGAGGGGGCGGGGCGGGGGTCCCGAGACATTGCCAAAGCATTTCCGGGGGTCCCCGGCCAAAAACGTTGAGAACCCCTGATTTAGAGGCATTTGTAGAATCGTCCTCAGGTCTACTCTAAATGGGTTAAACTGTTGAAAATACTAAATAAAGTAGAAAATAAATTAAAAACCAAGACAGTCATCCGCTTGCAGCAAGCTATACACCTTGAAAAGTACAGTACAGTCATGACTCTTACTAAACACTAAAGTGTACACTTAAACTGTATGTTGGCTTGTTTACTGTTTTACTGTATGCGTGTGACATCATCATCAAACCAGGAAGTTATGCAGGAACGCCTACTGAGTGGCAAAAAACTACTTTCTGGCCTTGACAGCCCATACATCCACACAGAAAAGTCATATCTGATTGCATTAAACAACATTAAACAATGTTAAACTCACTTTGCCTGTTGCTTTGCCACTCGATTTGCCACTCGATGTGCCATTCACTTTAAGCATGCGCATACTCTCTATAGTAAACACTGATCACTGATACCCATGTACCTGTCTAAATACTGCCTTAATGTCAATGAAGTCCACTCCCACAACACCAGAGGGAGTTCAACAAACCATGTGCAACCCAGATTCGGTACAAACAAGGGATTAAATTAATTTCGCTCCTATGCCACCAAAATGTGGAACGCCCTACCAACACTCATTAAGACGTGCAAATCCCTTGACAACTTCAAAACTGCTCTCAAAGGGCACCTACGGACGGCTGCATTTCGAAACTGGCCCCGGTAAAATCTGAATCCCCCACCCACCCCTGTTTCCCCTCACTGTATATATTTATTTTCCCTTTTTACCTCCTATGATGATTTCTTTTTGACTATATAGTTATGTATATTCGTACGTCTCTAAATGTGTTGATTAATTGAAAATGGTGGGCCCTATTGTAAACAAGTGTAATGCTTTATGGTGTCGTCCACTCACTGTTAACAGTTTTTGTATTGAGTGGTACTTGAAATGTAGCCTACTGTAATTATGCAAACTGTCAATCAATCAATCAATCAATCAATCAATCAATCAATCAATCAATCAATCAATCAATCAATCAATCAATCAATCAATCAAAATAGTCCTATGAGTCATTATTAGTCGTCTGTTGCTATGCAGCGTTCAGTCAGCCCAGTAGCCTACAGTATTAACAAATCCCTGATTGATCTAACAACGAATCCACTATAGTACCTATTCACCAAATCACCAAGACAGCAATAAGCTTTAAAACGTTTCCTTTGTAATGTCAGAAAGTGATCTATGACGTGCAAAATAAATACAAAAATCCGCCAATTTATACACACTACGTTACACCGTGTTGTGGCGTTTCTGTGGTGATGAAAATCCATTTGACCTGTCAGTGCTGCTGCTGCTGGGTGGAGTAAACACTGGGGCATGAATCTAAATCCAGGTCTTAATGTCCAAAAAAATATAAAACGCCAATAAAACGCGAGATATATTATATATAGTCAGCTAGTCATTGGCTTGGTTTGATTGTTCGCTGTGATAAAGGAACTAAAAGGTGATGAAGAAGAACAGCAGAGGAAAAAACACAAAAGTCAGTTGGCAGTGAAAATCAGAACAGCGCCACAGCGCGTTGAGACATGTCATTACCTCCGTAGTGGTTCATCAGCACTAGGGCCGTTGAGCTAAAGAATCCGCCAGAATGTTCCATTTGTACACCCTCAGAGTTAAATTAACCTTGATTTTACAATATAAATTGGGGGTCCCAGAGATAGAAATGCCATTAAATGGTGGTCCGTGGACTAATTCATGTCAAACTAGACCTATACTAACCGTAACCTCACAAAAACAAGTAATCCGTGGTTGATGGAAAAACATCAGAGGGGTTTGAACCATAGAAGTTATAAAGTTCGGATTCAAAGTCAGGTGTCTAGACCGCTAAACCACTGATGACACTGTCAGGATGGGGATCACGTTCTGTATTGACTATTTAAGCCGTGACGTAACCCACTCTTCCAGAGCCACTTCAGGGTCTTACTCAAGGACGCTTCCACATCATATATTTTCTTTGTCATAGACACTTGTACAGTTACATTAATAATTCTACTCGGGTTGGAAGCATTAAGGCCCATTTTAACCATCAATGGCTTCCTTTCTGAAAAATAACGTCATTGTAAAAAGATTCACGCGTTGCTAGTATTTACAATGAGAAACGGATGGGATCTGGTGCCTACTAGTACCCGGATGTAACGTAGTAGGTAGGACTACAAATGACTACAACAAATTCGCGGGAAAAACCCAAACTCGCGGGGAAAACTCGTGGGCGGAGCCTCACACCGGAAGGAAGTGACGCCCCCCCTCAAATACGACGCAGACGCAGTGATGCGGGTTTGATGATCACAGTTTGTTGAAAGTGCCACGTCACCCATCGTGCTCTTCGTCTGCAGGTAAATAATTTATGTTACTTTAATACTTAACGCTGTTTTTGTTGTTGTTACTTGTTATGTTGTTTATATATACTATGTTTCTACACCTATGTTAAGCCGTGTTCCTGTAGTGGATTCGTTAGTGTCGCCGCTTTCTAAACACGAGGGCCAGAGTTCGAGTCCCGGTCGAGGCATTAGTCTTTTTCCTTTTTACCAACCAAACAAACGAAATACATTTCACATCTGGTCAAAAGGTCCATTTTATGGACCTTTGGTCTTACGGACCACCCATCAAATGGTGGTCCGTGGATCAAATGCTGAATAAATAATCGACTAGATGTGAAAAGAGTATAGTTTGTTGTTTGGTTGGTAAAAGGACTAACATTCTTTGAAATTGGCGGGAAGCAAACAAACACTTGGATTTGGTGGGAATCGAACCCGGGTACTCATGTTAACGAAGCAAAGTCTGTAACCACTAGGCTACTGCAATATATATTTATATACACAAACTAACTACCACAAGTAGCAGTCTTCCACTTTCTCCAAGTCTGTAGTTTTTTGGAGATTATAAGTAATGCAGATGCTTAACGACAATTAAACTATTGAGAGTGTAAAGATCTACTATTGGGGTCCATTTGGTTACCTAAATTAAATTGCTCTGTATTGTGACAGTAATCATTGCTATAGTGTGTGTTCAGTAACAGTGTGAAATAGCTCTATAGTGTGACAGTAATCATTGCTATATAGTGTTTGTTCAGTAACAGATGTCTCCCGGTCTCTCCAGCTTTTTGTTGAACAGAAAAAGCATTTTCTGAAACTGGAATTCTATCCAATCAGGAACGCAGTCAGGATACAGATTAAACAAGTGAAATTGTAATGTAACAGACACAATTAGAACTCTAACATTAAGCTCATAAATAGCTACTTTCCCCTGATTGGCTGAAAATTTGTCACCTACCTGAAATGTCTTTTTTTAAACCCTTTTCTATTTATTAAAGAGCTGGAGAGACATGAATATTCCTGTTACTGAACACACACTATAGCAATGATTACTGCACAATATAGAGCTATTTAACACTGTTATTGAACACACTCTATACAGCAATGATTACTGTCACAATGTAGAGCTATTTAACACTGTTACTGAACACACTCTATAGCAATGATTACTGTCACAATATAGAACTATTTAACACTGTTACTGAACACTCTATAGCAATCATTACTGCACAATATAGAACTATTTAACACTATTACTGAACACACACTATAGCAATCATTACTGCACAATATAGAACTATTTAACACTGTTACTGAACACACACTATAGTAATTATTACTGTCACAATAACTTTGTAATGCTACTGATGTTTGTGTGCAACATTTGAGCTGACAGGCCTTTTTTATGTCAATCAATCAAGTCACCTTAATTCAAGTGATAGATTATATACAGGGGCATGCCATGTGGTCTACCTGCACAGCCTTTGTGATCTACTGGTAGATCACGATGTACCTTTTTGGGCACCCCTGCAATACAGGATTCCTGTCCAGAATTGTTTTATTAAATATAGAGGGTTTAAGTCATTCTGAATGTATGTGTTTCTTTTTCTGTCTTTCTTTCTTAGGACGGAGATCAAGGTAGACACCGTTGGAAGGCTCTAGCCAGCCAGCCCCGCCAGTCAGCCAGTGTAGAAAGTCAGGCTGCCATTGCAGCCAAGGGTTAGGGTTAGTCAGCTCAGCCAGGCCTCTCTCGAGGCCTGGCTCTCTGTCTGCCTGGCCCGGTCTGCCCCGCCCTGCCTTGCAGCAACAGAACCAGTCGGCCTGGCAAGCCAGCGAGCTCAGAATGCGAGCTCAGCAAGCCAGCACAGCGAAAATCTGCCTACCTGCCTGCCTGCCTGTCTCATCCTGCCTGCCTGCCTGCCTGCCTGCCTGCCTGCTACCTGAATGAGGTGTGTAAACATTTATTTCACGGGTGTGGGTGTTGACCGTGGCATTTGTTTTCTCCAGGTGTTTTTTGAAGGAGAGTGTCCTGTCCAGTGTAACTCCAAGTTACATGGGGTGGGTATGGTTGGAGAGTTTGTGACCATTGTGGTTGTATTGTAGTAGCTTGACATTTCTTGGAGGGCACTTTCAAGGACAGACGCAATCTTCTGCTTGTTGGGTGGTGATGCAGAGGTCGTCGGCGTAGATGAAACGCTGGCATTCTGTGGGTAGTGGCTGGTCAGGCGAGCACGCTACCTTGTGGGAGGCCGTTCTTTTGGGCTTTCCATTTACTCCTCTGGTCATTTAACTGGACATAGAAGCGCCTGTTGTTGAGGAGGCTTTTCCTGACCATTGTGCGGTGTTGGACAGTGTCGTAGGCAGCAGAGCGATCTCTGAATGCTGCTCCAGTTATTTGTTTTCCCTCAAACCCATCCTCAATGTGTTGGGTGAGGTTGAGCTCTGTCCAGCACAGGAGCGGCCGGGACGGAAACCAGCTTGGTATTTAGTCAGCTTGGTGTCTATGAGTGGCATGAGGGGTTGGAGTAGCAGCCTCTCATAGAGCTTGTAGGTGATGCAGAGGAGGGAAATGGGTCGGTAGCTCTTTGGGGAGGATGGGTCTTTGCCATGTTTGGGGATTGTAACCACGTTGGCCTTTCTCCAGACAGAAGGGATGGTTTTCTGTGCCATGCATGTGTTCAGCATCCCCACAAGCCAGGTCTTTGCGTTAGGTCCCAGGTGCTGATTTCTGCCAGTATGTCATCAATCCCTGCTGCTTTTCCAGGTTTCAACTTTCCCATTGCAGTTTCGAGTTCTTCTAGGTCGAAGGGTTTGGTTTGAGGGCTGGCTGATTGTGGTTGGTCTGATTCCACTGTGCGATGGTATTCTCCTGTGAGAATGGCTTCTCTCCAGTGTGGAAAATTTACGAGCCCAGACTCAGGGTGCCCAGACAGCCTGTGCAGCCAATAGCCAGCCAGCCCAGACCAGCATTTGCAGCAAGCCAGGATCCAACCCTTGCAGCACAGCCTTAGGCCGGATAGTCCCCCTGCCTGCACTTTGTTGCTTAACTGTGCCTTGCCTGCTTGCCTCGGTCTGCCACAAACTGTCTGTCCTGGTCTGCCTGTCTGAAACTGGCTCACCTGACTGCGTGCTTGCCTGCCTGCGTTCTCTGGGCTCGCATTCTGAGCTGGCTGGCTTGCCAGGCCGGCTGATTCTGTTGCGCTGGCTTGGCAGCCTGACTTTCTACACTGGCTGACTGGCGGGAATGGCTGGCTGCGCTGGCTGACTGGGCGGGCTTGCTGGCTAGCTAGGCTCCCTGAGGGAAGCTTTGGGATGGACCTGCCTGCCTGCCTGCCTGCCTTGAATGAACTTGAATGAGGTGTGTAAACATTTATTTCATGGGTATGGGTGTTGAGCTTGGCTTTTGTGTTCTCCAGGTGTTTTTTGAAGGAGAGTCCTATCCAGTGTAACTCCAAGTTACATGGTGTGTGTATGGTTGGAGAGTTTGTGACCATCCCAAGTGACGCTCAGTTCTTTTTTCGCGTCTCGGTTCCTCAGGTGGAAGCTGCATAGTTGGGTTTTTGATTGGTTGGGTTTCAGGTGGTTGTATTGTAGTAGCTTGACATTTCTTGGAGGGCACTTTCAAGGACAGACTCAATCTTCTGGAAGTCTGCTTGTTGGGTGGTAATGCAGAGGTCGTCAGCGTAGATGAAACGCTGGCATTCTGTGGGTAGTGGCTGGTCGTTTGTGTAGATATTTAAAAGGAGGGGGGCGAGCACGCTACCTTGTGGGAGGCCGTTCTTTTGGGCTTTCCATTTACTCATTTAACTGGACATAGAAGCGCCTGTTGTTGAGGAGGCTTTTCCTGACCATTGTGCGGTGTTGGACAGTGTCGTAGGCAGCAGAGCGATCTCTGAATGCTGCTCCAGTTATTTGTTTTCCCTCAAACCCATCCTCAATGTGTTGGGTGAGGCTGAGCTCTGTCCAGCACAGGAGCGGCCGGGACGGAAACCAGCTTGGTATTTAGTCAGCTTGGTGTCTATGAGTGGCATGAGGCGTTGGAGTAGCAGCCTCTCATAGAGCTTGTAGGTGATGCAGAGGAGGGAAATGGGTCGGTAGCTCTTTGGGGATAATGGGTCTTTGCCAGGTTTGGGGATTGCAACCACTTTGGCCTTTCTCCAGACAGAAGGGATGGTTTTCTGTGCCATGCATGTGTTCAGCATCCCCACAAGCCAGGTCTTTGCGTTAGGTCCCACGTGCTGTATCATTTCTGCCAGTATGTCATCAATCCCTGCTGCTTTTCCAGGTTTCAACTTTCCCATTGCAGTTTCGAGTTCTTCTAGGTCGAAGGGTTTGGTTTGAGGGCTGGCTGATTGTGGTTGGTCTGATACCACTGTGCGATGGTATTCTCCTGTGGGTTGGCGGCGGTGTTGGTTACGACTGTTGGCCACCAGTTGTGATGCAACAGAGGTTTGCTGTGACCGTTGTGAATTATGGGTGGTGTGGTCTTCGCCAAGACGGCGGATTGTGGCCCATGCCTTCCTGCTGTTATTTGTCATGTTGGTGTTCTCTATATCTTTTCGTCCTGGGCATGACGTTAAACTGTTCCGTTCGAGAGAACCGGCGACCCTCGAATGTAAACAGCCACGAAAGGAAACTATGTGTGTGTGAGGTGTTCTCTATCATTTCATTCCAGACTTTCCTTCGTTCATCCCCAACTTCACTGTCTATCTCCTGTGTTCTCCATTCATCTTGAGCGATACAGTCATCTGATGTGCGGGGGGGAGGTGCCGGCTAGCGCATAAAGGCACGGGACAGGTGTTGTCTTGACGCATCCCGTGATGATGCGACAGGTGTCATTTAGGGCTTTGTCGACCAATTTGGTGTGACGTGATCGGCTCCAGCTTGAGCAGGCATACTCTGCTGTAGAGAAAGACAGGGCCATGGCAGTTGCACGGATTGTTTGTGGGTCTGCGCCCCACCCACACGTGGGTGTTGACCGTGGCTTTTGTGTTCTCCAGGTGTTTTTTGAAGGAGTGTCCTGTCCAGTGTAACTCCAAGATACATGGGGTGGGTATGGTTGGAGAGTTTGTGACCATCCCAAGTGACGCTCAGTTATTTTTTCGCGTCTCGGTTCCTCATGTGGAAGCTGCATAGTTGGGTTTGTGTGTGTCTTTCTTTTTCTGTCTTTCTTTCTTAGGACGGAGATCAAGGTAGACGCCGTTGGAAGGCTCAACACAAGCAGAGGTCCCTAGAGATCCATCCCAAAGCTTCCCTCAGGGAGCCCTGCTAGCCAGCAAGCCCGCCCAGTCAGCCAACGCAGCCAGCCAGCCCCGCCAGTCAGCCAGTGTAGAAAGTCAGGCTGCCAAGCCAGCGCACATCAGCCCTTGCAACCAGCCATTGCAGCCAGCCTTGCTCAGTCAGCTCAGCCAGGCCTCTCTCGCGGCCTGGCTCTCTGTCTGCCTGGCCCGGTCTGCCCCGCCTTGCCTTTCAGCAACAGAACCAGCTGGCCTGGCAAGCCAGCCAGCTCAGAATGCGAACCCAGCAAGCCAGCGCTGCGAAAACCTTTACAAGCCCAGACTCAGGGTCCCCAGACAGCCTGTGCAGCCAACAGCCAGCCAGCCCAGACCAGCATTTGCAGCAAGCCAGGATCCAACCCTTGCAGCGCAGCCTTAGGCCGGATAGTCCACCTGCCTGCACTTTGTTGCTTAACTGTGCCTTGCCTGCTTGCCTCGGTCTGCCACAAACTGTCTGTCCTGGTCTGCCTGTCTGAAACTGGCTCGCCTGACTGCGTGCTTGCCTGCCTGCGTTCTCTGGGCTCGCATTCTGAGCTGGCTGGCTTGCCAGGCCGGCTGGTTCTGTTGCGCTGGCTTGGCAGCCTGACTTTCTACACTGGCTGACTGGCGGGGCTGGCTGGCTGCGTTGGCTGACTGGGCGGGCTTGCTGGCTAGCTAGGCTCCCTGAGGGAAGCTTTGGGATGGACCTGCCTGCCTGCCTGCCTGCCTTGAATGAACTTGAATGAGGTGTGTAAACATTTATTTCATGGGTATGGGTGTTGAGCTTGGCTTTTGTGTTCTCCAGGTGTTTTTTGAAGGAGAGTCCTGTCCAGTGTAACTCCAAGTTACATGGTGTGTGTATGGTTGGAGAGTTTGTGACCATCCCAAGTGACGCTCAGTTCTTTTTTCGCGTCTCGGTTCCTCAGGTGGAAGCTGCATAGTTGGGTTTTTGATTGGTTGGGTTTCAGGTGGTTGTATTGTAGTAGCTTGACATTTCTTGGAGGGCACTTTCAAGGACAGACTCAATCTTCTGGAAGTCTGCTTGTTGGGTGGTAATGCAGAGGTCGTCAGCGTAGATGAAACGCTGGCATTCTGTGGGTAGTGGCTGGTCGTTTGTGTAGATATTTAAAAGGAGGGGGGCGAGCACGCTACCTTGTGGGAGGCCGTTCTTTTGGGCTTTCCATTTACTCATTTAACTGGACATAGAAGCGCCTGTTGTTGAGGAGGCTTTTCCTGACCATTGTGCGGTGTTGGACAGTGTCGTAGGCAGCAGAGCGATCTCAGAATGCTGCTCCAGTTATTTGTTTTCCCTCAAACCCATCCTCAATGTGTTGGGTGAGGCTGAGCTCTGTCCAGCACAGGAGCGGCCGGGACGGAAACCAGCTTGGTATTTAGTCAGCTTGGTGTCTATGAGTGGCATGAGGCGTTGGAGTAGCAGCCTCTCATAGAGCTTGTAGGTGATGCAGAGGAGGGAAATGGGTCGGTAGCTCTTTGGGGATAATGGGTCTTTGCCAGGTTTGGGGATTGCAACCACTTTGGCCTTTCTCCAGACAGAAGGGATGGTTTTCTGTGCCATGCATGTGTTCAGCATCCCCACAAGCCAGGTCTTTGCGTTAGGTCCCACGTGCTGTATCATTTCTGCCAGTATGTCATCAATCCCTGCTGCTTTTCCAGGTTTCAACTTTCCCATTGCAGTTTCGAGTTCTTCTAGGTCGAAGGGTTTGGTTTGAGGGCTGGCTGATTGTGGTTGGTCTGATACCACTGTGCGATGGTATTCTCCTGTGGGTTGGCGGCGGTGTTGGTTACGACTGTTGGCCACCAGTTGTGATGCAACAGAGGTTTGCTGTGACCGTTGTGAATTATGGGTGGTGTGGTGTTCGCCAAGACGGCGGATTGTGGCCCATGCCTTCCTGCTGTTATTTGTCATGTTGGTGTTCTCTATATCTTTTCGTCCTGGGCATGACGTTAAACTGTTCCGTTCGAGAGGACCGGCGACCCTCGAATGTAAACAGCCACGAAAGGAAACTATGTGTGTGTGAGGTGTTCTCTATCATTTCATTCCAGACTTTCCTTCGTTCATCCCCAACTTCACTGTCTATCTCCTGTGTTCTCCATTCATCTTGAGCGATACAGTCATCTGATGTGCGGGGGGGAGGTGCCGGCTAGCGCATAAAGGCACGGGACAGGTGTTGTCTTGACGCATCCCGTGATGATGCGACAGGTGTCATTTAGGGCTGTGTCGACCAATTTGGTGTGACGTGATCGGCTCCAGCTTGAGCAGGCATACTCTGCTGTAGAGAAAGACAGGGCCATGGCAGTTGCACGGATTGTTTGTGGGTCTGCGCCCCACCCACACGTGGGTGTTGACCGTGGCTTTTGTGTTCTCCAGGTGTTTTTTGAAGGAGTGTCCTGTCCAGTGTAACTCCAAGATACATGGGGTGGGTATGGTTGGAGAGTTTGTGACCATCCCAAGTGACGCTCAGTTATTTTTTCACGTCTCGGTTCCTCATGTGGAAGCTGCATAGTTTGTGTGTGTCTTTCTTTTTCTGTCTTTCTTTCTTAGGACGGAGATCAAGGTAGACGCCGTTGGAAGGCTCAACACAAGCTGAGGCCCCTAGAGATCCATCCCAAAGCTTCCCTCAGGGAGCCCTGCTAGCCAGCAAGCCCGCCCAGTCAGCCAACGCAGCCAGCCAGCCCCGCCAGTCAGCCAGTGTAGAAAGTCAGGCTGCCAAGCCAGCGCACATCAGCCCTTGCAACCAGCCATTGCAGCCAGCCTTGCTCAGTCAGCTCAGCCAGGCCTCTCTCGCGGCCTGGCTCTCTGTCTGCCTGGCCCGGTCTGCCCCGCCTTGCCTTTCAGCAACAGAACCAGCTGGCCTGGCAAGCCAGCCAGCTCAGAATGCGAACCCAGCAAGCCAGCGCTGCGAAAACCTTTACAAGCCCAGACTCAGGGTCCCCAGACAGCCTGTGCAGCCAACAGCCAGCCAGCCCAGACCAGCATTTGCAGCAAGCCAGGATCCAACCCTTGCAGCGCAGCCTTAGGCCGGATAGTCACCCTGCCTGCACTTTGTTGCTTAACTGTGCCTTGCCTGCTTGCCTCGGTCTGCCACAAACTGTCTGTCCTGGCCTGCCTGTCTGAAACTGGCTCGCCTGACTGCGTGCTTGCCTGCCTGCATTCTCTGGGCTCGCATTCTGAGCTGGCTTGCCAGGCCGGCTGGTTCTGTTGCTGCAAGGCAAGGCGGGGCAGACCGGGCCAGGCAGACAGAGAGCCAGGCTGCGAGAGAGACCTGGCTGAGCTGACTGAGCAAGTCTGGCTGCAATGGCTGGTTGCAAGGGCTGATGTGCGCTGGCTTGGCAGCCTGACTTTCTACACTGGCTGACTGGCGGGGCTGGCTGGCTGCGTTGGCTGACTGGGCGGGCTTGCTGGCTAGCTGGGCTCCCTGAGGGAAGCTTTGGGATGATCTGCCTGCCTGCCTGCCTGCCTGCCTGCCTGCCGGCCTTCCTGCAACTTGAATGAGGTGTGTAAACATTTATTTCACGGGTATGGGTTTTGACCTTGGCTTTTGTGTTCTCCAGGTGTTTTTTGAAGGAGAGTCCTGTCCAGTGTAACTCCAAGTTACATGGTGTGTGTATGGTTGGAGAGTTTGTGACCATCCCAAGTGACGCTCAGTCCATTTTTCGCGTCTCGGTTCCTCAGGTGGAAGCTGCATTGTTGGGTTTTTGATGGGTTGGGTTTCAGGTGGTTGTATTGTAGTAGCTTGACATTTCTTGGAGGGCACTTTCAAGGACAGACTCAATCTTCTGGAAGTCTGCTTGTTGAGTGGTAATGCAGAGGTCGCCGGCGTAGATGAAGCGCTGGCATTCTGTGGGTAGTGGCTGGTCGTTTGTGTAGATATTGAAAAGGAGGGGGGCGAGCACGCTACCTTGTGTGAGGCCGTTCTTTTGGGCTTTCCATTTACTCCTCTGGTCATTTAACTGGACATAGAAGCGCCTGTTGTTGAGGAGGCTTTTCCTGACCATTGTGCTGTGTTGGACAGTGTCATAGGCAGCAGAGAGATCTCTGAATGCTGCTCCAGTTATTTGTTTTCCCTCAAACCCATCCTCAATGTGTTGGGTGAGGTTGAGCTCTGTCCAGCACAGGAGCGGCCGGGATGGAAACCAGCTTGGTCTTTAGACAGCTTGGTGTCTGAGTGGCATGAGGCGTTGGAGTAGCAGCCTCTCATAGAGCTTGTAGGTGATGCAGAGGAGGGAAATGGGTCGGTAGATCCTTGGGGATGATGGGTCTTTGCCAGGTTTGTGGCTTGTAACCACTTTGGCCTTTCTCCAGACAGAAGGGAGGGTTTTCTGTGCCATGCATGTGTTCAGCATCCCCATGAGCCAGGTCTTTGCGTTAGGTCCCAGGTGCTGTATAATGTCTGCCAGTATGTCATCAATCCCTGCTGCTTTTCCGGGTTTCAACTTTCCCATTGCAGTTTCGAGTTCTTCTAGGTCGAAGGGTTTGGTTTGAGGGCTGGCTGATTGTGGTTCGTCTGATACCACTGTGCGATGGTATTCTCCTGTGGGTCGGCGGCGGTGTTGGTTACGACTGTTGGCCACCAGTTGTGATGCAACAGAGTTTGCTGTGACCGTTGTGAATTATGGGTTGTGTGGTCTTTGCCAAGACGGTGGATTGTGGCCCATGCCTTCCTGCTGTTATTTGTCATGTTGGTGTTTTCTATATATTTTCGTCCTGGGCATGATGTTAAACTGTTCCGTTCGAGAGAACCGGCGACCCTCGAATGTAAACAGCCACGAAAGGAAACTTTGTGTGAGGTGTTCTCTATCATTTCATTCCAGACTTTCCTTCGTTCATCCCCAACTTCACTGTCTATCTCCTGTATTCTCCATTCATCTTGAGCGATACACAGTCGTCTGATGTGCGGGGGGAGGTGCCGGCTAGCGCATAAAGGCACGGGACAGGTGCTGTCTTGACCCATCCCGTGATGATGCGACAGGTGTCATTTAGGGCTGTGTCGACCAATTTGGTGTGACATGATCGGCTCCAGCTTGAGCAGGCATACTCTGCTGTAGAGAAAGACAGGGCCATGGCAGTTGCACGGATTGTTTGTGGGTCTGCGCCCCACTTGGAGTTCACTAGTTTTCACAGGATGTTATTGTGTGTGTTGACCGTGGCTTTTGTGTTCTCCAGGTGTTTTTTGAAGGAGTGTCCTGTCCAGTGTAACTCCAAGATACATGGGTTGGGTATGGTTGGAGAGTTTGTGACCATCCCGAGTGACGCTCAGTTATTTTTTCGCGTCTCGGTTCCTCATGTGGAAGCTGCATAGTTGGGTTTGTGTGTGTCTTTCTTTTTCTGTCTTTCTTTCTTAGGACGGAGATCAAGGTAGACGCCGTTGGAAGGCTCAACACAAGCCGAGGCCCCTAGGGATCAATCCCAAAGCTTCCCTCAGGGAGCCCAGCAAGCCTGCCCAGTCAGCCCACGCAGCCAGCCAGCCCCGCCAGTCAGCCAGTGTAGAAAGTCAGGCTGCCAAGCCAGCGCACATCAGACCTTGGCTTTTGTGTTCTCCAGGTGTTTTTTGAAGGAGAGTCCTGTCCAGTGTAACTCCAAGTTACATGGTGTGTGTATGGTTGGAGAGTTTGTGACCATCCCAAGTGACGCTCAGTTCATTTTCCGCGTCTCGGTTCCTCAGGTGGAAGCTGCATAGTTGGGTTTTTGATGGGTTGGGTTTCAGGTGGTTGTATTGTAGTAGCTTGACATTTCTTGGAGGGCACATTCAAGGACAGACTCAATCTTCTGGAAGTCTGCTTGTTGAGTGGTAATGCAGAGGTCGCCGGCGTAGATGAAACGCTGGCATTCTGTGGGTAGTGGCTGGTCGTTTGTGTAGATATTGAAAAGGAGGGGGGCGAGCATGCTACCTTGTGGGAGGCCGTTCTTTTGGGCTTTCCATTTACTCCTCTGGTCATTTAACTGGACATAGAAGCGCCTGTTGTTGAGGAGGCTTTTCCTGACCATTGTGCTGTGTTGGACAGTGTCATAGGCAGCAGAGAGATCTCTGAATGCTGCTCCAGTTATTTGTTTTCTCTCAAACCCATCCTCAATGTGTTGGGTGAGGTTGAGCTCTGTCCAGCACAGGAGCGGCCGGGACGGAAACCAGCTTGGTCTTTAGTCAGCTTGGTGTCTATGAGTGGCATGAGGCGTTGGAGTAGCAGCCTCTCATAGAGCTTGTAGGTGATGCAGAGGATGGAAATGGGTCGGTAACTCTTTGGGGATGATGGGTCTTTGCCAGGTTTGGGGATTGTAACCACGTTGGCCTTTCTCCAGACAGAATGGATGGTTTTCTGTACCATGCATGTGTTCAGCATCCCCACGAGCCAGGTCTTTGCGTTAGGTCCCAGGTGCTCTATCATTTCTGCCAGTATGTCATCAATCCAACACTGTTTTTTGTTAATCATCGAATGAAATGTGGGAGGTCGGCAAGAGAAAGTTAAAAAAATCATAGCAAACTTGAAAAAGTGCCACTCGGGGCACAGGTCGATCTCCACCAGGGCAGGTCAAGTTATGGCCTCCTGGTGGCGTTATTATAGGCCAATGTGAAAAGGGTGCCATTTCTTCTTACGCCTTGGATGGCAATTGGATGATTTGAGGCATTTTGTTCCAAAAATGTGTTTTGCAAAAATCCACCTATTGGTGGTGCTATAACAGGCTGTGAAAAGGGTGAAAAGGGTGGGATATATTCCTCAGCCTATTAGGAAAGTCTGTGAAAGATTTTACGTATATTGCACGCTGCGTTCATGATTTGAGGCTTTTTGTTCAAAAAGATCCTGCAAACTTTGAAAGCCAATGTTAGCCAATTAGGATGGAATAAGAAATATGGGACAGATCCGTCTTGAACACATGAATATAGAGATAGTGTGTAACGATTTGCGGGATTTTTGGACACAATCTGGAGGAGTAATATAAAAAATGTGTTTTTCCAAAGTCCTGGTGGTGCTGTACAGGCCGTTCTGGAAAATTTGGGGCAGAGGTTCATCGTTGGCATCCAGGGAGTGTGTGCAAAATTTGGCATCGACCGGGTTAATGGTGCTGGAGATTAGCTGGTAACAAACTGACGGACACACTCACACACACTCAGAGTGCAAAACATACTCTCTCCCCATGCCTTTGGCCTGGTGCTATACCGTTATTAATGATTGCCTACAATGTAAATTGTGAAATTACTTTACCGTTGAAATGCAAAATTTACATTTCAACGAATGGACCTGTACAACAAAACAAAAACTAAGGCACTGGTTGTGGTACTTCTGGTTTACCGGAATGGGGTTCAACTCCCTGCAGTGCTCTGCTCAATTTGTTGTATTTACATGGTTAAATGTTTTCCCCTGCTCATTGTGTTGCCTTTTCATAGATAGCCCCCAGGTTCTTTTGTGTTTTTGCACTCCCTACAGTTAGGTTACCAAGTCTATTTATTTATTATTTCTGTTCACTAGAACTAGAACCAATTGATGATATGCACACGGCTGCCATCTTGCCAGCAAGGTGCTACCTAGTCAACGAGCACTTCCGAACTCCAACACTTAGAAAAAACATCATCTGCAAGGAGTTTCTTGTCAGAGAGTAGCTCATAACATGTCTACAGTGGATTTTTATTAAACAAATACATTGCAGATAGAGGATATTATTCAAGCTTTCTGTACAGCTGCAATGTTGGTGAGTTTGACGTTATTTAATACAATTCTATGGGACTGTTCTGTTTGGATGAATAGGCTGTCCACGGTAAGTTGCACCATTTTCTCCTGATTTCGGAGGATTCGAAAAAAGGTGAAAAACCCGGAAAAGCGAAAGTCCATGACCACATACTATCGTGTGCCATTTTCCCCCGATTTTGGAGGATTTGAGAAAAAGGTGAAAATCATTTCATTTATACTGGTCAAGGACATTTATACCGGTGAAGGTCATTTACTAGTCTTATGAAGGTAATTTATACTGGTCAAGGTAATTTATACTGGTCAAGGTCATTGAGCGGCGCACTATAGTGCGCAATTCTTCATCATTGTTGAAAAAAGGTTAAAATCACGGAAAAACAAAAGGCTATAATCCATGGTCTCGGAGGGCATATGTATGTCGTTTTTCACGATTTCGGACCGCATAGCATACTGGTCATGGTCATTTACACTGGTGAAGGTCATTTATACTGGTCAAGGTCATTTATACTGGTCAAGGTCATTTACTAGTCTTATGATCTCATGGTGAAAGCGAAAGGCTATGGTCCATAGTCTCGGAGGGCATACAATAGTATGTTGTTTTTCACGATTTCGGAGGATTTGAAATAAAAGACATGGTCTCGGAGGGCAGGTTTTACGATTTCGGAGGATTTGAAAAAAAGGTGAAAATCGTGGAAAAGCGAAAGGCTATAGTGCATGGTGTCGGAGGGCATACTATAGTATGTCGTTTTTTTACGATTTCGGAGGATTTGAAAAAAAGGTGAAAATCGCGGAAAAGCGAAAGACTATAGTCCATGGTCACGGAGGGCATACTGGTCAAGGTCATTTATACTGGTCAAGGTCATTTATACTGGTCAAGGTCATTTACTAGTCTTATGAAGGTCATTTTTTACTGGTCAAGGTCATTTTTACTGGTCAAGGTCATTTATACTTGTCAAGGTCATTTATACTGGTCAAGGTCATTTATACTTGTCAAGGTCATTTACACTGGTCAAGGTCATTTACTAGTCTTAAGAAGGTCATTTAATAGTCTTATGAAGGTCATTTATAATGGTCAAGGTCATTTATACTGGTCAAGGTCATTCATACTGGTCAAGGTCATTTAATAGACTTATGAAGGTCGTTTATACCTCTCAAGGTCATTGATATTGGTCAAGGTCATTGAGCAGTGCGCTATAGTGCGCGATTCTTCATCATTGTTGAGGATTTGAAAAAAGGTGAAAATCGTGGAAAAGCGAAAGGCCATGGTGTCGGAGTGATTTTCGTCTTTTTTTCAAATCCTCAAAAATGATGCAAAACGGCATGCTATAGTATGCGTTCGAGACCATGCGCTATAGCCCATCGCCATGGTCATGAATGATGAAAAACAAGGATTTGAAAAAAAGACGAAAATGACTCCGAGACGATGGGCTATAGCCCATGGTGTCAGAGTGATTTTCGTCTTTTTTTCAAATCCTCAAAAATGATGGAAAACGGCATGCTATAGTATGCCGTTCGAGACCATGGGCTATAGCCCATCGCCATGGTCATAAATGATGAAAAACGAGGATTTGAAAAAAAGACGAAAATGACTCCGAGACGATGGGCTATAGCCCATGGTCTCGGAGTGATTTTCATCTTTTTTTCAAATCCTCAAAAATGATGGAAAACGGCATGCTATAGTATGCCGTTCGAGACCATGGGCTATAGCCCATCGCCATGGTCATAAATGATGAAAAACAAGGATTTGAAAAAAAGACGAAAATGACTCCGAGACGATGGGCTATAGCCCATGGTCTCGAACGGCATACTATAGCATGCCGTTTTCCATCATTTTTGAGGATTTGAAAAAAAGACGAAAATCACCCCGAGACCATGGGCTATAGCCCATCGTCTCGGAGTCATTTTCGTCATTTTTAGCCCATGGTCTTGGAGTGATTTTCGTCTTTTTTTCAAATCCTCAAAAATGATGGAAAACGGCATGCTATAGTATGCCGTTCGAGACCATGGGCTATAGCCCATCGCCATGGTCATAAATGATGAAAAACGAGGATTTGAAAAAAAGACTTAAATGACTCCGAGACCATGGGCTATAGCCCATGGTCTCGGAGTGATTTTCGTCTTTTTTTCAAATCCTCAAAAATGATGCAAAACGGCATGCTATAGTATGCCGTTCGAGACCATGGGCTATAGCCCATCGCCATGGTCATAAATGATGAAAAACAAGGATTTGAAAAAAAGACGAAAATGACTCCGAGACGATGGGCTATAGCCCATGGTGTCGGAGTCATTTTCGTCTTTTTTTCAAATCGTCAAAAATGATGGAAAACGGAATGCTATAGTATGCCGTTCGAGACCATGGGCTATAGCCCATCGCCATGGTCATAAATGATGAAAAACGAGGATTTGAAAAAAAGACGAAAATGACTCCGAGATGATGGGCTATAGCCCATGGTCTCGAACGGCATACTATAGCATGCCGTTTTCCATCATTTTTGAGGATTTGAAAAAAAGACGAAAATCAACCCGAGACCATGGGCTATAGCCCATCGTCTCGGAGTCATTTTCGTCATTTTTAGCCCATGGTCTCGGAGTGATTTTCGTCTTTTTTTCAAATCCTCAAAAATGATGGAAAACGGCATGCTATAGTATGCCGTTCGAGACCATGGGCTATAGCCCATCGCCATGGTCATAAATGATGAAAAACGAGGATTTGAAAAAAAGACGAAAATGACTCAGAGACGATGGGCTATAGCCCATCGCCATGGTCATAAATTATGAAAAACGAGGATTTGAAAAAAAGACCAAAATGACTCAGAGACGATGGGCTATAGCCTATGGTCTCGGAGTGATTTTCGTCTTTTTTTCAAATCCTCAAAAATGATGGAAAACGGCATGCTATAGAATGCCGTTCGAGACCATGGGCTATAGCCCATCAACCATGGTCATAAATGATGAAAAACGAGGATTTGAAAAAAAGACGAAAATGACTCCGAGACGATGGGCTATAGCCCATGGTCTCGGAGTGATTTTCGTCTTTTTTTCAAATCCTCAAAAATGATGGAAAACGGCATGCTATAGGATGCCGTTCGAGACCATGGGCTATAGCCCATCGCCATGGTCATAAATGATGAAAAACGAGGATTTGAAAAAAAGACGAAAATGACTCCGAGACGATGGGCTATAGCCCATGGTCTCGGAGTGATTTTTGTCATTTTTTCAAATCCTCAAAAATGATGGAAAACGGCATGCTATAGTATGCCGTTCGAGACAATGGGCTATAGCCCATCGCCATGGTCATAAATGATGAAAAACGAGGATTTGAAAAAAACACCAAAATGACTCAGAGACGATGGGCTATAGCCCATGGTCTCGGAGTGATTTTCGTCTTTTTTTCAAATCCTCAAAAATGATGGAAAACGGCATGCTATAGAATGCCGTTCGAGACCATGGGCTATAGCCCATCAACCATGGTCATAAATGATGAAAAACGAGGATTTGAAAAAAAGACGAAAATGACTCCGAGACGATGGGCTATAGCCCATGGTCTCGGAGTGATTTTCGTATTTTTTTCAAATCCTCAAAAATGATGGAAAACGGCATGCTATAGTATGCCGTTCGAGACCATGGGCTATAGCCCATCGCCATGGTCATAAATGATGAAAAACGAGGATTTGAAAAAAAGACCAAAATGACTCAGAGACGATGGGCTATAGCCCATGGTCTCGGAGTGATTTTCGTCTTTTTTTCAAATCCTCAAAAATGATGGAAAACGGCATGCTATAGTATGCCGTTCGAGACCATGGGCTATAGCCCATCGCCATGGTCATAAATTATGAAAAACCAGGATTTGAAAAAAAGACGAAAATGACTCCGAGACGATGGGCTGTAGCCCATGGTCTCGGAGTGATTTTCGTCTTTTTTTCAAATCCTCAAAAATGATGGAAAACGGCATGCTATAGTATGCCGTTCGAGACCATGGGCTATAGCCCATCGCCATGGTCATAAATGATGAAAAACGAGGATTTGAAAAAAAGACGAAAATTACTCCGAGACGATGGGCTATAGCCCATGGTCTCGGGGATATTTTCGTCTTTTTTTCAAATCCTCAAAAATGATGGAAAACGGCATGCTATAGTATGCCGTTCGAGACCATGGGCTATAGCCCATCGCCATGGTCATAAATGATGAAAAACGAGGATTTGAAAAAAAGACGAAAATTACTCTGAGACGATGGGCTATAGCCCATGGTCTCGGAGTGATTTTCGTCTTTTTTTCAAATCCTCAAAAATGTTGGAAAACGGCATGCTATAGTATGCCGTTCGAGACCATGGGCTATAGCCCATCGCCATGGTCATAAATTATGAAAAACGAGGATTTGAAAAAAAGACGAAAATCACTCCGAGACCATGGGCTATAGCCCATGGTCTCGGGGTGATTTTCGTCTTTTTTTCAAATCCTCAAAAATGATGGAAAACGGCATGCTATAGTATGCCGTTCGAGACCATGGGCTATAGCCCATCGCCATGGTCATAAATGATGAAAAACGAGGATTTAAAAAAAAGACGAAAATGACTCCGAGACGATGGGCTATAGCCCATGGTCTCGGAGTGATTTTCGTCTTTTTTTCAAATCCTCAAAAATGATGGAAAACGGCATGCTATAGTATGCCGTTCGAGACCATGGGCTATAGCCCATCGCCATGGTCATAAATGATGAAAAACGAGGATTTGAAAAAAATACGAAAATGACTCCGAGACGATGGGCTATAGCCCATGGTCTCGGAGTGATTTTCGTCTTTTTTTCAAATCCTCAAAAATGATGGAAAACGGCATGCTATAGTATGCCGTTCGAGACGATGGGCTATAGCCCATCGCCATGGTCATAAATGATGAAAAACGAGGATTTGAAAAAAATACGAAAATGACTCCGAGACGATGGGCTATAGCCCATGGTCTCGGAGTGATTTTCGTATTTTTTTTTAAATCCTCAAAAATGATGGAAAACGGCATTTTCGTCTTTTTTTCAAATCCTCAAAAATGATGGAAAACGGCATGCTATAGTATGCCGTTCGAGACCATGGGCTATAGCCCATCGCCATGGTCATAAATGATGAAAAACGAGGATTTGAAAAAAAGACGAAAATGACTCCGAGACCATGGGCTATAGCCCATGGTCTCGGAGTGATTTTCGTCTTTTTTTCAAATCCTCAAAAATTATGGAAAACGGCATGCTATAGTATGCCGTTCGAGACCATGGGCTATAGCCCATCGCCATGGTCATAAATGATGAAAAACAAGGATTTGAAAAAAAGACGAAAATTACTCCGAGACGATGGGCTATAGCCCATGGTCTCGGAGTGATTTTCGTATTTTTTTCAAATCCTCAAAAATGATGGAAAACGGCATGCTATAGTATGCCGTTCGAGACCATGGGCTATAGCCCATCGCCATGGTCATAAATGATGAAAAACGAGGATTTGAAAAAAAGACGAAAATGACTCCGAGACGATGGGCTATAGACCATGGTCTCGGAGTGATTTTCGTCTTTTATTCAAATCCTCAAAAATGATGCAAAACGGCATGCTATAGTATGCCGTTCGAGACGATGGGCTATAGCCCATCGCCATGGTCATAAATGATGAAAAACAAGTATTTTTAAAAAAGACGAAAATGACTCCGAGACGATGGGCTATAGCCCATGGTCTCGGAGTCATTTTCGTCTTTTTTTCAAATCCTCAAAAATGATGGAAAACGGCATGCTATAGTATGCCGTTCGAGACCATGGGCTATAGCCCATCGCCATGGTCATAAATGATGAAAAACGAGGATTTGAAAAAAAGACGAAAATGACTCCGAGACGATGGGCTATAGCCCATGGTCTCGGGGTGATTTTCGTCTATTTTTCAAATCCTCAAAAATGTAGGAAAACGGCATGCTATAGTATGCCGTTCGAGACCATGGGCTATAGCCCATCGCCATGGTCATAAATGATGAAAAACGAGGATTTAAAAAAAAGACGAAAATGACTCCGAGACGATGGGCTATAGCCCATGGTCTCGGAGTGATTTTCGTCTTTTTTTCAAATCCTCAAAAATGATGGAAAACGGCATGCTATAGTATGCCGTTCGAGACCATGGGCTATAGCCCATCGCCATGGTCATAAATGATGAAAAACGAGGATTTGAAAAAAAGACCAAAATGACTCAGAGACGATGGGCTATAGCCCATGGTCTCGGAGTGATTTTCGTCTTTTTTTCAAATCCTCAAAAATGATGGAAAACGGCATGCTATAGAATGCCGTTCGAGACCATGGGCTATAGCCCATCAACCATGGTCATAAATGATGAAAAACGAGGATTTGAAAAAAAGACGAAAATGACTCCGAGACGATGGGCTATAGCCCATGGTCTCGGAGTGATTTTCGTATTTTTTTCAAATCCTCAAAAATGATGGAAAACGGCATGCTATAGTATGCCGTTCGAGACCATGGGCTATAGCCCATCGCCATGGTCATAAATGATGAAAAACGAGGATTTGAAAAAAAGACGAAAATGACTCCGAGACGATGGGCTATAGCCCATGGTCTCGGAGTGATTTTTGTCATTTTTTCAAATCCTCAAAAATGATGGAAAACGGCATGCTATAGTATGCCGTTCGAGACAATGGGCTATAGCCCATCGCCATGGACATAAATGATGAAAAACGAGGATTTGACTGATTTGAAAGACGAAAATGACTCCGAGACCATGGGCTATAGCCCATGGTCTCGGAGTGATTTTCGTCTTTTTTTCAAATCCTCAAAAATGATGGAAAACGGCATGCTATAGTATGCCGTTCGAGACGATGGGCTATAGCCCATCGCCATGGTCATAAATGATGAAAAACGAGGATTTGAAAAAAATACGAAAATGACTCCGAGACGATGGGCTATAGCCCATGGTCTCGGAGTGATTTTCGTATTTTTTTTTAAATCCTCAAAAATGATGGAAAACGGCATTTTCGTCTTTTTTTCAAATCCTCAAAAATGATGGAAAACGGCATGCTATAGTATGCCGTTCGAGACCATGGGCTATAGCCCATCGCCATGGTCATAAATGATGAAAAACGAGGATTTGAAAAAAAGACGAAAATGACTCCGAGACCATGGGCTATAGCCCATGGTCTCGGAGTGATTTTCGTCTTTTTTTCAAATCCTCAAAAATTATGGAAAACGGCATGCTATAGTATGCCGTTCGAGACCATGGGCTATAGCCCATCGCCATGGTCATAAATGATGAAAAACGAGGATTTGAAAAAAAGACGAAAATGACTCCGAGACGATGGGCTATAGACCATGTTCTCGGAGTGATTTTCGTCTTTTATTCAAATCCTCAAAAATGATGCAAAACGGCATGCTATAGTATGCCGTTCGAGACGATGGGCTATAGCCCATCGCCATGGTCATAAATGATGAAAAACAAGTATTTTTAAAAAAGACGAAAATGACTCCGAGACGATGGGCTATAGCCCATGGTCTCGGAGTCATTTTCGTCTTTTTTTCAAATCCTCAAAAATGATGGAAAACGGCATGCTATAGTATGCCGTTCGAGACCATGGGCTATAGCCCATCGCCATGGTCATAAATGATGAAAAACGAGGATTTGAAAAAAAGACGAAAATGACTCCGAGACGATGGGCTATAGCCCATGGTCTCGGGGTGATTTTCGTCTATTTTTCAAATCCTCAAAAATGATGGAAAACGGCATGCTATAGTATGCCGTTCGAGACCATGGGCTATAGCCCATCGCCATGGTCATAAATGATGAAAAACGAGGATTTAAAAAAAAGACGAAAATGACTCCGAGACGATGGGCTATAGCCCATGGTCTCGGAGTGATTTTCGTCTTTTTTTCAAATCCTCAAAAATGATGGAAAACGGCATGCTATAGTATGCCGTTCGAGACCATGGGCTATAGCCCATCGCCATGGTCATAAATGATGAAAAACGAGGATTTGAAAAAAAGACCAAAATGACTCAGAGACGATGGGCTATAGCCCATGGTCTCGGAGTGATTTTCGTCTTTTTTTCAAATCCTCAAAAATGATGGAAAACGGCATGCTATAGAATGCCGTTCGAGACCATGGGCTATAGCCCATCAACCATGGTCATAAATGATGAAAAACGAGGATTTGAAAAAAAGACGAAAATGACTCCGAGACGATGGGCTATAGCCCATGGTCTCGGAGTGATTTTCGTATTTTTTTCAAATCCTCAAAAATGATGGAAAACGGCATGCTATAGTATGCCGTTCGAGACCATGGGCTATAGCCCATCGCCATGGTCATAAATGATGAAAAACGAGGATTTGAAAAAAAGACGAAAATGACTCCGAGACGATGGGCTATAGCCCATGGTCTCGGAGTGATTTTTGTCATTTTTTCAAATCCTCAAAAATGATGGAAAACGGCATGCTATAGTATGCCGTTCGAGACAATGGGCTATAGCCCATCGCCATGGACATAAATGATGAAAAACGAGGATTTGACTGATTTGAAAGACGAAAATGACTCCGAGACCATGGGCTATAGCCCATGGTCTCGGAGTGATTTTCGTCTTTTTTTCAAATCCTCAAAAATGATGGAAAACGGCATGCTATAGTATGCCGTTCGAGACCATGGGCTATAGCCCATCGCCATGGTCATAAATTATGAAAAACCAGGATTTGAAAAAAAGACGAAAATGACTCCGAGACGATGGGCTGTAGCCCATGGTCTCGGAGTGATTTTCGTCTTTTTTTCAAATCCTCAAAAATGATGGAAAACGGCATGCTATAGTATGCCGTTCGAGACCATGGGCTATAGCCCATCGCCATGGTCATAAATGATGAAAAACGAGGATTTGAAAAAAAGACGAAAATTACTCTGAGACGATGGGCTATAGCCCATGGTCTCGGAGTGATTTTCGTCTTTTTTTCAAATCCTCAAAAATGTTGGAAAACGGCATGCTATAGTATGCCGTTCGAGACCATGGGCTATAGCCCATCGCCATGGTCATAAATTATGAAAAACGAGGATTTGAAAAAAAGACGAAAATCACTCCGAGACCATGGGCTATAGCCCATGGTCTCGGGGTGATTTTCGTCTTTTTTTCAAATCCTCAAAAATGATGGAAAACGGCATGCTATAGTATGCCGTTCGAGACCATGGGCTATAGCCCATCGCCATGGTCATAAATGATGAAAAACGAGGATTTAAAAAAAAGACGAAAATGACTCCGAGACGATGGGCTATAGCCCATGGTCTCGGAGTGATTTTCGTCTTTTTTTCAAATCCTCAAAAATGATGGAAAACGGCATGCTATAGTATGCCGTTCGAGACGATGGGCTATAGCCCATCGCCATGGTCATAAATGATGAAAAACGAGGATTTGAAAAAAAGACGAAAATGACTCCGAGACGATGGGCTATAGCCCATGGTCTCGGAGTGATTTTCGTATTTTTTTTTAAAATCCTCAAAAATGATGGAAAACGGCATGCTATAGTATGCCGTTCGAGACCATGGGCTATAGCCCATCGCCATGGTCATAAATGATGAAAAACGAGGATTTGAAAAAAATACGAAAATGACTCCGAGACGATGGGCTATAGCCCATGGTCTCGGAGTGATTTTCGTCTTTTTTTAAAATCCTCAAAAATGATGGAAAACGGCATGCTATAGTATGCCGTTCGAGACGATGGGCTATAGCCCATCGTCATGGTCATAAATGATGAAAAACGAGGATTTGAAAAAAAGACGAAAATGACTCCGAGACGATGGGCTATAGCCCATGGTCTCGGAGTGATTTTCGTCTTTTTTTAAAATCCTCAAAAATGATGGAAAACGGCATGCTATAGTATGCCGTTCGAGACGATGGGCTATAGCCCATCGCCATGGTCATAAATGATGAAAAACGAGGATTTGAAAAAAAGACGAAAATGACTCCGAGACGATGGGCTTTAGCCCATGGTCTCGGAGTGATTTTCATCTTTTTTTTAAAATCCTCAAAAATGATGGAAAACGGCATTTTCGTCTTTTTTCAAATCCTCAAAAATGATGGAAAACGGCATGCTATAGTATGCCGTTCGAGACCATGGGCTATAGCCCATCGCCATGGTCATAAATGATGAAAAACGAGGATTTGAAAAAAAGACGAAAATGACTCCGAGACCATGGGCTATAGCCCATGGTCTCGGAGTGATTTTCGTCTTTTTTTCAAATCCTCAAAAATGATGGAAAACGGCATGCTATAGTATGCCGTTCGAGACCATGGGCTATAGCCCATCGCCATGGTCATAAATGATGAAAAACAAGGATTTGAAAAAAAGACGAAAATCACTCCGAGACCATGGGCTATAGCCCATGGTCTCGGGGTGATTTTCGTCTTTTTTTCAAATCCTCAAAAATGATGGAAAACGGCATGCTATAGTATGCCGTTCGAGACCATGGGCTATAGCCCATCGCCATGGTCATAAATGATGAAAAACGAGGATTTAAAAAAAAGACGAAAATGACTCCGAGACGATGGGCTATAGCCCATGGTCTCGGAGTGATTTTCGTCTTTTTTTCAAATCCTCAAAAATGATGGAAAACGGCATGCTATAGTATGCCGTTCGAGACCATGGGCTATAGCCCATCGCCATGGTCATAAATGATGAAAAACGAGGATTTGAAAAAAAGACGAAAATGACTCCGAGACGATGGGCTATAGCCCATGGTCTCGGAGTGATTTTCGTCTTTTTTTCAAATCCTCAAAAATGATGGAAAACGGCATGCTATAGAATGCCGTTCGAGACCATGGGCTATAGCCCATCAACCATGGTCATAAATGATGAAAAACGAGGATTTGAAAAAAAGACGAAAATGACTCCGAGACGATGGGCTATAGCCCATGGTCTCGGAGTGAGTTTCGTATTTTTTTCAAATCCTCAAAAATGATGGAAAACGGCATGCTATAGTATGCCGTTCGAGACCATGGGCTATAGCCCATCGCCATGGTCATAAATGATGAAAAACGAGGATTTGAAAAAAAGACGAAAATGACTCCGAGACGATGGGCTATAGCCCATGGTCTCGGAGTGATTTTTGTCATTTTTTCAAATCCTCAAAAATGATGGAAAACGGCATGCTATAGTATGCCGTTCGAGACAATGGGCTATAGCCCATCGCCATGGACATAAATGATGAAAAACGAGGATTTGACTGATTTGCAAGACGAAAATGACTCCGAGACCATGGGCTATAGCCCATGGTCTCGGAGTGATTTTCGTCTTTTTTTCAAATCCTCAAAAATGATGGAAAACGGCATGCTATAGTATGCCGTTCGAGACCATGGGCTATAGCCCATCGCCATGGTCATAAATTATGAAAAACCAGGATTTGAAAAAAAGACGAAAATGACTCCGAGACGATGGGCTGTAGCCCATGGTCTCGGAGTGATTTTCGTCTTTTTTTCAAATCCTCAAAAATGATGGAAAACGGCATGCTATAGTATGCCGTTCGAGACCATGGGCTATAGCCCATCGCCATGGTCATAAATGATGAAAAACGAGGATTTGAAAAAAAGACGAAAATTACTCCGAGACGATGGGCTATAGCCCATGGTCTCGGGGATATTTTCGTCTTTTTTTCAAATCCTCAAAAATGATGGAAAACGGCATGCTATAGTATGCCGTTCGAGACCATGGGCTATAGCCCATCGCCATGGTCATAAATGATGAAAAACGAGGATTTGAAAAAAAGACGAAAATTACTCTGAGACGATGGGCTATAGCCCATGGTCTCGGAGTGATTTTCGTCTTTTTTTCAAATCCTCAAAAATGTTGGAAAACGGCATGCTATAGTATGCCGTTCGAGACCATGGGCTATAGCCCATCGCCATGGTCATAAATTATGAAAAACGAGGATTTGAAAAAAAGACGAAAATCACTCCGAGACCATGGGCTATAGCCCATGGTCTCGGGGATATTTTCGTCTTTTTTTCAAATCCTCAAAAATGATGGAAAACGGCATGCTATAGTATGCCGTTCGAGACCATGGGCTATAGCCCATCGCCATGGTCATAAATGATGAAAAACGAGGATTTAAAAAAAAGACGAAAATGACTCCGAGACGATGGGCTATAGCCCATGGTCTCGGAGTGATTTTCGTCTTTTTTTCAAATCCTCAAAAATGATGGAAAACGGCATGCTATAGTATGCCGTTCGAGACCATGGGCTATAGCCCATCGCCATGGTCATAAATGATGAAAAACGAGGATTTAAAAAAAATACGAAAATGACTCCGAGACGATGGGCTATAGCCCATGGTCTCGGAGTGATTTTCGTCTTTTTTCAAATCCTCAAAAATGATGGAAAACGGCATGCTATAGTATGCCGTTCGAGACGATGGGCTATAGCCCATCGCCATGGTCATAAATGATGAAAAACGAGGATTTGAAAAAAAGACGAAAATGACTCCGAGACGATGGGCTATAGCCCATGGTCTCGGAGTGATTTTCGTCTTTTTTTTAAAATCCTCAAAAATGATGGAAAACGGCATTTTCGTCTTTTTTTCAAATCCTCAAAAATGATGGAAAACGGCATGCTATAGTATGCCGTTCGAGACCATGGGCTATAGCCCATCGCCATGGTCATAAATGATGAAAAACGAGGATTTGAAAAAAAGACGAAAATGACTCCGAGACGATGGGCTATAGCCCATGGTCTCGGAGTGATTTTCGTCTTTTTTTTTTTAATCCTCAAAAATGATGGAAAACGGCATTTTCGTCTTTTTTTCAAATCCTCAAAAATGATGGAAAACGGCATGCTATAGTATGCCGTTCGAGACCATGGGCTATAGCCCATCGCCATGGTCATAAATGATGAAAAACGATGATTTGAAAAAAAGACGAAAATGACTCCGAGACCATGGGCTATAGACCATGGTCTCGGAGTGATTTTCGTCTTTTATTCAAATCCTCAAAAATGATGGAAAACGGCATACTATAGTATGCCGTTCGAGACGATGGGCTATAGCCCATCGCCATGGTCATAAATGATGAAAAACAAGGATTTTTAAAAAAGACGAAAATGACTCCGAGACGATGGGCTATAGCCCATGGTCTCGGAGTCATTTTCGTCTTTTTTTCAAATCCTCAAAAATGATGGAAAACGGCATGCTATAGTATGCCGTTCGAGACCATGGGCTATAGCCCATCGCCATGGTCATAAATGATGAAAAACGAGGATTTGAAAAAAAGACGAAAATGACTCCGAGACGATGGGCTATAGCCCATGGTCTCGGGGTGATTTTCGTCTATTTTTCAAATCCTCAAAAATGATGGAAAACGGCATGCTATAGTATGCCGTTCGAGACCATGGGCTATAGCCCATCGCCATGGTCATAAATGATGAAAAACGAGGATTTGAAAAAAAGACGAAAATGACTCCGAGACGATGGGCTATAGCCCATGGTCTCGGAGTGATTTTCGTCTTTTTTTCAAATCCTCAAAAATGATGGAAAACGGCATGCTATAGTATGCCGTTCGAGACCATGGGCTATAGCCCATCGCCATGGTCATAAATGATGAAAAACGAGGATTTGAAAAAAAGACGAAAATGACTCCTGAGACGATGGGCTATAGCCCATGGTCACGGAGTGATTTTCGTCTTTTTTTCAAATCCTCAAAAATGATGGAAAACGGCATGCTATAGTATGCCGTTCGAGACCATGGGCTATAGCCCATCGCCATGGTCATAAATGATGAAAAACGAGGATTTGAAAAAAAGACGAAAATGACTCCGAGACGATGGGCTATAGCCCATGGTCTCGGGGTGATTTTCGTCTTTTTTTCAAATCCTCAAAAATGATGGAAAACGGCATGCTATAGTATGCCGTTGGAGACCATGGGCTATAGCCCATCGCCATGGTCATAAATGATGAAAAACGATGATTTGAAAAAAAGACGAAAATGACTCCGAGACCATGGGCTATAGCCCATGGTCTCGGGGTGATTTTCGTCTTTTTTTCAAATCCTCAAAAATGATGGAAAACGGCATGCTATAGTATGCCGTTGGAGACCATGGGCTATAGCCCATCGCCATGGTCATAAATGATGAAAAACAAGGATTTGAAAAAAAGACGAAAATTACTCCGAGACGATGGGCTATAGCCCATGGTCTCGGAGTGATTTTCGTATTTTTTTCAAATCCTCAAAAATGATGGAAAACGGCATGCTATAGTATGCCGTTCGAGACCATGGGCTATAGCCCATCGCCATGGTCATAAATGATGAAAAACGAGGATTTGAAAAAAAAAGACGAAAATGACTCCGAGACGATGGGCTATAGACCATGGTCTCGGAGTGATTTTCGTCTTTTATTCAAATCCTCAAAAATGATGCAAAACGGCATGCTATAGTATGCCGTTCGAGACGATGGGCTATAGCCCATCGCCATGGTCATAAATGATGAAAAACAAGGATTTTTAAAAAAGACGAAAATGACTCCGAGACGATGGGCTATAGCCCATGGTCTCGGAGTCATTTTCGTCTTTTTTTTAAATCCTCAAAAATGATGGAAAACGGCATGCTATAGTATGCCGTTCAAGACCATGGGCTATAGCCCATCGCCATGGTCATAAATGATGAAAAACGAGGATTTGAAAAAAAGACGAAAATGACTCCGAGACGATGGGCTATAGTCCATGGTCTCGGGGTGATTTTCGTCTTTTTTTCAAATCCTCAAAAATGATGGAAAACGGCATGCTATAGTATGCCGTTCGAGACGATGGGCTATAGCCCATGGTCTCGGAGTGATTTTCGTCTTTTTTTCAAATCCTCAAAAATGATGGAAAACGGCATGCTATAGTATGCCGTTCGAGACCATGGGCTATAGCCCATCGCCATGGTCATAAATGATGAAAAACGAGGATTTGAAAAAAAGACGAAAATGACTCCGAGACGATGGGCTATAGCCCATGGTCTCGGGGTGATTTTCGTCTTTTTTTCAAATCCTCAAAAATGATGGAAAACGGCATGCTATAGTATGCCGTTCGAGACCATGGGCTATAGCCCATCGCCATGGTCATAAATGATGAAAAACGAGGATTTGAATAAAAGACGAAAATGACTCCGAGACGATGGGCTATAGCCCATGGTCTCGGGGTGATTTTCGTCTTTTTTTCAAATCCTCAAAAATGATGGAAAACGGCATGCTATAGTATGCCGTTCGAGACCATGGGCTATAGCCCATCGCCATGGTCATAAATGATGAAAAACGAGGATTTGAAAAAAAGACGAAAATGACTCAGACGATGGGCTATAGCCCATGGTCTCGGGGTGATTTTCGTCTTTTTTTCAAATCCTCAAAAATGATGGAAAACGGCATGCTATAGTATGCCGTTCGAGACCATGGGCTATAGCCCATCGCCATTGTCATAAATGATGAAAAACGAGGATTTGAAAAAAAGACCAAAATGACTCCGAGACGATGGGCTATAGCCCATGGTCTCGGAGTGATTTTCGTCTTTTTTTCAAATCCTCAAAAATGATGGAAAACGGCATGCTATAGTATGCCGTTCGAGACCATGGGCTATAGCCCATCGCCATGGTCATAAATTATGAAAAACGAGGATTTGAAAAAAAGACGAAAATGACTCCGAGACGATGGGCTATAGCCCATGGTCTCGGAGTGATTTTTGTCATTTTTTCAAATCCTCAAAAATGATGGAAAACGGCATGCTATAGTATGCCGTTCGAGACAATGGGCTATAGCCCATCGCCATGGTCATAAATGATGAAAAACGAGGATTTAAAAAAAAGACGAAAATGACTCCGAGACGATGGGCTATAGCCCATGGTCTCGGGGTGATTTTCGTCTTTTTTTCAAATCCTCAAAAATGATGGAAAACGGCATGCTATAGTATGCCGTTCGAGACCATGGGCTATAGCCCATCGTCATGGTCATAAATTATGAAAAACGAGGATTTGAAAAAAAGACGAAAATGACTCCGAGACGATGGGCTATAGCCCATGGTCTCGGAGTGATTTTTGTCATTTTTTCAAATCCTCAAAAATGATGGAAAACGGCATGCTATAGTATGCCGTTCGAGACCATGGGCTATAGCCCATCGCCATGGTCATAAATTATGAAAAACGAGGATTTGAAAAAAAGACGAAAATGACTCCGAGACGATGGGCTATAGCCCATGGTCTCGGAGTGATTTTCGTCTTTTTTTAAAAATCCTCAAAAATGATGGAAAACGGCATTTTCGTCTTTTTTTCAAATCCTCAAAAATGATGGAAAACGGCATGCTATAGTATGCCGTTCGAGACCATGGGCTATAGCCCATCGCCATGGTCATAAATGATGAAAAACGATGATTTGAAAAAAAGACGAAAATGACTCCGAGACCATGGGCTATAGACCATGGTCTCGGAGTGATTTTCGTCTTTTATTCAAATCCTCAAAAATGATGCAAAACGGCATGCTATAGTATGCCGTTCGAGACGATGGGCTATAGCCCATCGCCATGGTCATAAATGATGAAAAACAAGGATTTTTAAAAAAGACGAAAATGACTCCGAGACGATGGGCTATAGCCCATGGTCTCGGAGTCATTTTCGTCTTTTTTAAAAATCCTCAAAAATGATGGAAAACGGCATGCTATAGTATGCCGTTCGAGACCATGGGCTATAGCCCATCGCCATGGTCATAAATGATGAAAAACGAGGATTTGAAAAAAAGACGAAAATGACTCCGAGACGATGGGCTATAGCCCATGGTCTCGGGGTGATTTTCGTCTTTTTTTCAAATCCTCAAAAATGATGGAAAACGGCATGCTATAGTATGCCGTTCAAGACCATGGGCTATAGAGCGTCGCAGTCCCGCCTCCTACCCTGGCCCAGGAAATGAAACCCAATGCATTATTCTCATAGACATTTCGTAAAGTATTTATTTAAAGACGGTTACGCCGCGGACAAAGCCAACTCGAGTCGTGACAACTCATGACAACACAAACAATATTTTGGACCAAACAAATAATTACAAAGAAGAAAAACAACAAAAAAAGTGTTGTAACCTGCCGTTTTTTTCTTCTTTCTAATTATTTGTTTGGTCCAAAATATTGTTTGTGTTGTCATGAGTTGTCACGACTCGAGTTGGCTTTGTCCGCGGCGTAACCGTCTTTAAATAAATACTTTACGAAATGTCTATGAGAATAATGCATTGGGTTTCATTTCCTGGGCCAGGGTAGGAGGCGGGACCGCGACGCTCTATAGCCCATCGCCATGGTCAAATGATGAAAAATGAGGATTTGAAAAAAAGACGAAAATGACTCCGAGACGATGGGCTATAGCCCATGGTCTCGGAGTGATTTTCGTCTTTTTTTCAAATCCTCAAAAATGATGGAAAACGGCATGCTATAGTAGCCTATGCCGTTCGAGACCATGGGCTATAGCCCATCGCCATGGTCATAAATGATGAAAAACGAGGATTTGAAAAAAAGACGAAAATGACTCCTGAGACGATGGGCTATAGCCCATGGTCTCGGAGTGATTTTCGTCTTTTTTTCAAATCCTCAAAAATGATGGAAAACGGCATGCTATAGTATGCCGTTCGAGACCATGGGCTATAGCCCATCGCCATGGTCATAAATGATGAAAAACGAGGATTTGAAAAAAAGACGAAAATGACTCCGAGACGATGGGCTATAGCCCATGGTCTCGGGGTGATTTTCGTCTTTTTTTCAAATCCTCAAAAATGATGGAAAACGGCATGCTATAGTATGCCGTTCGAGACCATGGGCTATAGCCCATCGCCATGGTCATAAATGATGAAAAACGAGGATTTGAAAAAAATACGAAAATTACTCCGAGACGATGGGCTATAGCCCATGGTCTCGGGGTGATTTTCGTCTTTTTTTCAAATCCTCAAAAATGATGGAAAACGGCATGCTATAGTATGCCGTTCGAGACCATGGGCTATAAACCATCGCCATGGTCATAAATGATGAAAAACGAGGATTTGAAAAAAAGACGAAAATGACTCCGAGACGATGGGCTATAGCCCATGGTCTCGGGGTGATTTTCGTCTTTTTTTCAAATCCTCAAAAATGATGGAAAACGGCATGCTATAGTATGCCGTTCGAGACCATGGGCTATAGCCCATCGCCATGGTCATAAATGATGAAAAACGAGGATTTGAAAAAAAGACGAAAATGACTCCGAGACGATGGGCTATAGCCCATGGTCTCGGGGTGATTTTCGTCTTTTTTTCAAATCCTCAAAAATGATGGAAAACGGCATGCTATAGTATGCCGTTCGAGACCATGGGCTATAGCCCATCGCCATTGTCATAAATGATGAAAAACGAGGATTTGAAAAAAAGACCAAAATGACTCCGAGACGATGGGCTATAGCCCATGGTCTCGGAGTGATTTTCGTCTTTTTTTCAAATCCTCAAAAATGATGGAAAACGGCATGCTATAGAATGCCGTTCGAGACCATGGGCTATAGCCCATCAACCATGGTCATAAATGATGAAAAACGAGGATTTGAAAAAAAGACGAAAATGACTCCGAGACGATGGGCTATAGCCCATGGTCTCGGAGTGATTTTCGTCTTTTTTTCAAATCCTCAAAAATTATGGAAAACGGCATGCTATAGTATGCCGTTCGAGACCATGGGCTATAGCCCATCGCCATGGTCATAAATTATGAAAAACGAGGATTTGAAAAAAAGACGAAAATGACTCCGAGACGATGGGCTATAGCCCATGGTCTCGGAGTGATTTTTGTCATTTTTTCAAATCCTCAAAAATGATGGAAAACGGCATGCTATAGTATGCCGTTCGAGACAATGGGCTATAGCCCATCGCCATGGACATAAATGATGAAAAACGAGGATTTGACTGATTTGAAAGACGAAAATGACTCCGAGACGATGGTCTCGGAGTGATTTTCGTCTTTTTTTCAAATCCTCAAAAATGATGCAAAACGGCATGCTATAGTATGCCGTTCGAGACCATGGGCTATAGCCCATCGCCATGGTCATAAATGATGAAAAATGAGGATTTGAAAAAAAGACGAAAATGACTCCGAGACGATGGGCTATAGCCCATGGTCTCGGGGTGATAGCATGCCGTTTTCCATCATTTTCAAATCCTCAAAAATGATGGAAAACGGCATGCTATAGTATGCCGTTCGAGACCATGGGCTATAGCCCATCGCCATGGTCAAACGATGAAAAACGAGGATTTGAAAAAAAGACGAAAATGACTCCGAGACGATGGGCTATAGCCCATGGTCTCGGAGTGATTTTCGTCTTTTTTTCAAATCCTCAAAAATGATGGAAAACGGCATGCTATAGTATGCCGTTCGAGACCATGGGCTATAGCCCATCGCCATGGTCATAAATGATGAAAAACGAGGATTTGAAAAAAAGACGAAAATTACTCCGAGACGATGGGCTATAGCCCATGGTCTCGGGGTGATTTTCGTCTTTTTTTCAAATCCTCAAAAATGATGGAAAACGGCATGCTATAGTATGCCGTTCGAGACCATGGGCTATAGCCCATCGCCATGGTCATAAATGATGAAAAACGAGGATTTGAAAAAAAGACGAAAATGACTCTGAGACGATGGGCTATAGCCCATGGTCTCGGGGTGATTTTCGTCTTTTTTTCAAATCCTCAAAAATGATGGAAAACGGCATGCTATAGTATGCCGTTCGAGACCATGGGCTATAGCCCATCGCCATGGTCATAAATGATGAAAAACGAGGATTTGAAAAAAAGACGAAAATGACTCCGAGACGATGGGCTATAGCCCATGGTCTCGGGGTGATTTTCGTCTTTTTTTCAAATCCTCAAAAATGATGGAAAACGGCATGCTATAGTATGCCGTTCGAGACCATGGGCTATAGCCCATCGCCATTGTCATAAATGATGAAAAACGAGGATTTGAAAAAAAGACCAAAATGACTCCGAGACGATGGGCTATAGCCCATGGTCTCGGAGTGATTTTCGTCTTTTTTTCAAATCCTCAAAAATGATGGAAAACGGCATGCTATAGAATGCCGTTCGAGACCATGGGCTATAGCCCATCAACCATGGTCATAAATGATGAAAAACGAGGATTTGAAAAAAAGACGAAAATGACTCCGAGACGATGGGCTATAGCCCATGGTCTCGGAGTGATTTTCGTCTTTTTTTCAAATCCTCAAAAATGATGGAAAACGGCATGCTATAGTATGCCGTTCGAGACCATGGGCTATAGCCCATCGCCATGGTCATAAATTATGAAAAACGAGGATTTGAAAAAAAGACGAAAATGACTCCGAGACGATGGGCTATAGCCCATGGTCTCGGAGTGATTTTTGTCATTTTTTCAAATCCTCAAAAATGATGGAAAACGGCATGCTATATTATGCCGTTCGAGACCATGGGCTATAGCCCATCGCCATGGACATAAATGATGAAAAACGAGGATTTGACTGATTTGAAAGACGAAAATGACTCCGAGACGATGGTCTCGGAGTGATTTTCGTCTTTTTTTCAAATCCTCAAAAATGATGCAAAACGGCATGCTATAGTAGGCTATGCCGTTCGAGACCATGGGCTATAGCCCATCGCCATGGTCATAAATGATGAAAAATTAGGATTTGAAAAAAAGACGAAAATGACTCCGAGACGATGGGCTATAGCCCATGGTCTCGGGGTGATTTTCGTCTTTTTTTCAAATCCTCAAAAATGATGGAAAACGGCATGCTATAGTAGCCTATGCCGTTCGAGACCATGGGCTATAGCCCATCGCCATGGTCATAAATGATGAAAAACGAGGATTTGAAAAAAAGACGAAAATGACTCCGAGACGATGGGCTATAGCCCATGGTCTCGGAGTGATTTTCGTCTTTTTTTCAAATCCTCAAAAATGATGGAAAACGGCATGCTATAGTATGCCGTTCGAGACCATGGGCTATAGCCCATCGCCATGGTCATAAATAATGAAAAACGAGGATTTGAAAAAAAGACGAAAATGACTCCGAGACGATGGGCTATAGCCCATGGTCTCGGGGTGATTTTCGTCTTTTTTTCAAATCCTCAAAAATGATGGAAAACGGCATGCTATAGTATGCCGTTCGAGACCATGGGCTATAGCCCATCGCCATGGTCAAATGATGAAAAACGAGGATTTGAAAAAAAGACGAAAATTACTCCGAGACGATGGGCTATAGCCCATGGTCTCGGAGTGATTTTCGTCTTTTTTTCAAATCCTCAAAAATGATGGAAAACGGCATGCTATAGTAGCCTATGCCGTTCGAGACCATGGGCTATAGCCCATCGCCATGGTCATAAATGATGAAAAACGAGGATTTGAAAAAAAGACGAAAATGACTCCGAGACGATGGGCTATAGCCCATGGTCTCGGGGTGATTTTCGTCTTTTTTTCAAATCCTCAAAAATGATGGAAAACGGCATGCTATAGTATGCCGTTTGAGACCATGGGCTATAGCCCATCGCCATGGTCATAAATTATGAAAAACGAGGATTTGAAAAAAAGACGAAAATGACTCCGAGACGATGGGCTATAGCCCATGGTCTCGGGGTGATTTTCGTCTTTTTTTCAAATCCTCAAAAATGATGGAAAACGGCATGCTATAGTATGCCGTTTGAGACCATGGGCTATAGCCCATCGCCATGGTCATAAATTATGAAAAACGAGGATTTGAAAAAAAGACGAAAATGACTCCGAGACGATGGGCTATAGCCCATGGTCTCGGGGTGATTTTCGTCTTTTTTTCAAATCCTCAAAAATGATGGAAAACGGCATGCTATAGTATGCCGTTCGAGACCATGGGCTATAGCCCATCGCCATGGTCATAAATGATGAAAAACGAGGATTTGAAAAAAAGACGAAAATGACTCCGAGACGATGGGCTATAGCCCATGGTCTCGGAGTGATTTTCGTCTTTTTTTCAAAACCTCAAAAATGATGTAAAACGGCATGCTATAGTATGCCGTTTGAGACCATGGGCTATAGCCCATCGCCATGGTCATAAATTATGAAAAACGAGGATTTGAAAAAAAGACGAAAATGACTCCGAGACGATGGGCTATAGCCCATGGTCTCGGGGTGATTTTAATCTTTTTTTCAAATCCTCAAAAATGATGGAAAACGGCATGCTATAGGCCTAGTATGCCGTTCGAGACCATGGGCTATAGCCCATCGCCATGGTCATAAATGATGAAAAACGAGGATTTGAAAAAAAGACGAAAATGACTCCGAGACGATGGGCTATAGCCCATGGTCTCGGAGTGATTTTCGTCTTTTTTTCAAATCCTCAAAAATGATGGAAAACGGCATGCTATAGTATGCCGTTCGAGACCATGGGCTATAGCCCATCGCCATGGTCATAAATGATGAAAAACGAGGATTTGAAAAAAAGACGAAAATGACTCCGAGACGATGGGCTATAGCCCATGGTCTCGGGGTGATTTTCGTCTTTTTTTCAAATCCTCAAAAATGACGGAAAACGGCATGCTATAGTATGCCGTTCGAGACCATGGGCTATAGCCCATCGCCATGGTCATAAATGATGAAAAACGAGGATTTGAAAAAAAGACGAAAATGACTCCGAGACGATGGGCTATAGCCCATGGTCTCGGAGTGATTTTCGTCTTTTTTTCAAATCCTCAAAAATGATGGAAAACGGCATGCTATAGTATGCCGTTCGAGACCATGGGCTATAGCCCATCGCCATGGTCATAAATGATGAAAAACGAGGATTTGAAAAAAAGACGAAAATGACTCCGAGACGATGGGCTATAGCCCATGGTCTCGGAGTGATTTTCGTCTTTTTTTCAAATCCTCAAAAATGATGGAAAACTTCATGCTATAGTATGCCGTTCGAGACCATGGGATATAGCCCATCGCCATGGTCATAAATGATGAAAAACGAGGATTTGAAAAAAAGACGAAAATGACTCCGAGACGATGGGCTATAGCCCATGGTCTCGGGGTGATTTTCGTCTTTTTTTCAAATCCTCAAAAATGATGGAAAACGGCATGCTATAGTATGCCGTTTGAGACCATGGGCTATAGCCCATCGCCATGGTCATAAATTATGAAAAACGAGGATTTGAAAAAAAGACGAAAATGACTCCGAGACGATGGGCTATAGCCCATGGTCTCGGGGTGATTTTCGTCTTTTTTTCAAATCCTCAAAAATGATGGAAAACGGCATGCTATAGTATGCCGTTCGAGACCATGGGCTATAGCCCATCGCCATGGTCATAAATGATGAAAAACGAGGATTTGAAAAAAAGACGAAAATGACTCCGAGACGATGGGCTATAGCCCATGGTCTCGGAGTGATTTTCGTCTTTTTTTCAAATCCTCAAAAATGATGGAAAACGGCATGCTATAGTATGCCGTTCGAGACCATGGGCTATAGCCCATCGCCATGGTCATAAATGATGAAAAACGAGGATTTGAAAAAAAGACGAAAATGACTCCGAGACGATGGGCTATAGCCCATGGTCTCGGAGTGATTTTCGTCTTTTTTTCAAATCCTCAAAAATGATGGAAAACGGCATGCTATAGTATTCCGTTCGAGACCATGGGCTATAGCCCATCTCCATGGTCATAAATGATGAAAAACGAGGATTTGAAAAAAAGACGAAAATGACTCCGAGACGATGGGCTATAGCCCATGGTCTCGGGGTGATTTTCGTCTTTTTTTCAAATCCTCAAAAATGATGGAAAACGGCATGCTATAGTATGCCGTTCGAGACCATGGGCTATAGCCCATCGCCATGGTCATAAATGATGAAAAACGAGGATTTGAAAAAAAGACGAAAATGACTCCGAGACGATGGGCTATAGCCCATGGTCTCGGGGTGATTTTCGTCTTTTTTTCAAATCCTCAAAAATGATGGAAAACGGCATGCTATAGTATGCCGTTCGAGACCATGGGCTATAGCCCATCGCCATGGTCATAAATGATGAAAAACGAGGATTTGAAAAAAAGACGAAAATGACTCCGAGACGATGGGCTATAGCCCATGGTCTCGGAGTGATTTTCGTCTTTTTTTCAAATCCTCAAAAATGATGGAAAACGGCATGCTATAGTATGCCGTTCGAGACCATGGGCTATAGCCCATCGCCATGGTCATAAATGATGAAAAACGAGGATTTGAAAAAAAGACGAAAATGACTCCGAGACGATGGGCTATAGCCCATGGTCTCGGAGTGATTTTCGTCTTTTTTTCAAATCCTCAAAAATGATGGAAAACGGCATGCTATAGTATGCCGTTCGAGACCATGGGCTATAGCCCATCGCCATGGTCATAAATGATGAAAAACGAGGATTTGAAAAAAAGACGAAAATGACTCCGAGACGATGGGCTATAGCCCATGGTCTCGGAGTGATTTTCTTCTTTTTTTCAAATCCTCAAAAATGATGGAAAACGGCATGCTATAGTATGCCGTTTGAGACCATGGGCTATAGCCCATCGCCATGGTCATAAATGATGAAAAACGAGGATTTGAAAAAAGACGAAAATGACTCCGAGACGATGGGCTATAGCCCATGGTCTCGGGGTGATTTTCGTCTTTTTTTCAAATCCTCAAAAATGATGGAAAACGGCATGCTATAGTATGCCGTTCGAGACCATGGGCTATAGCCCATCGCCATGGTCATAAATGATGAAAAACGAGGATTTGAAAAAAAGACGAAAATGACTCCGAGACGATGGGCTATAGCCCATGGTCTCGGAGTGATTTTCGTCTTTTTTTCAAATCCTCAAAAATGATGGAAAACGGCATGCTATAGTATGCCGTTCGAGACCATGGGCTATAGCCCATCTCCATGGTCATAAATGATGAAAAACGAGGATTTGAAAAAAAGACGAAAATGACTCCGAGATGATGGGCTATAGCCCATGGTCTCGGGGTGATTTTCGTCTTTTTTTCAAATCCTCAAAAATGATGGAAAACGGCATGCTATAGTATGCCGTTCGAGACCATGGGCTATAGCCCATCGCTATGGTCATAAATGATGAAAAACGAGGATTTGAAAAAAAGACGAAAATGACTCCGAGACGATGGGCTATAGCCCATGGTCTCGGAGTGATTTTCGTCTTTTTTTTGCCGTTCGAGACCATGGGCTATAGCCCATCGCCATGGTCATAAATGATGAAAAACAAGGATTTTTAAAAAAGACGAAAATGACTCCGAGACGATGGGCTATAGCCCATGGTCTCGGAGTGATTTTCGTCTTTTTTTCAAATCCTCAAAAATGATGCAAAACGGCATGCTATAGTATGCCGTTCGAGACCATGGGCTATAGCCCATCGCCATGGTCATAAATGATGAAAAATGAGGATTTGAAAAAAAGACGAAAATGACTCCGAGACGATGGGCTATAGCCCATGGTCTCGGGGTGATTTTCGTCTTTTTTTCAAATCCTCAAAAATGATGGAAAACGGCATGCTATATTATGCCGTTCGAGACCATGGGCTATAGCCCATCGCCATGGTCATAAATGATGAAAAACGAGGATTTGAAAAAAAGACGAAAATGACTACGAGACGATGGGCTATATAGCCCATGGTCTCGGGGTGATTTTCGTCTTTTTTTCAAATCCTCAAAAATGATGGAAAACGGCATGCTATAGCATGCCGTTCGAGACCATGGGCTATAGCCCATCGCCATGGTCATAAATTATGAAAAACGAGGATTTGAAAAAAAGACGAAAATGACTCCGAGACGATGGGCTATAGCCCATGGTCTCGGAGTATTTTTCGTCTTTTTTTCAAATCCTCAAAAATGATGGAAAACGGCATGCTATAGTATGCCGTTCGAGACCATGGGCTATAGCCCATCGCCATGGTCATAAATGATGAAAAACGAGGATTTGAAAAAAAGACGAAAATGACTCCGAGACGATGGGCTATAGCCCATGGTCTCGGGGTGATTTTCGTCTTTTTTTCAAATCCTCAAAAATGATGCAAAACGGCATGCTATAGTATGCCGTTCGAGACCATGGGCTATAGCCCATTGCCATGGTCATAAATGATGAAAAACGAGGATTTGAAAAAAAGACGAAAATGACTCCGAGACGATGGGCTATAGCCCATGGTCTCGGAGTGATTTTCGTCTTTTTTTTGCCGTTCGAGACCATGGGCTATAGCCCATCGCCATGGTCATAAATGATGAAAAACAAGGATTTTTAAAAAAGACGAAAATGACTCCGAGACGATGGGCTATAGCCCATGGTCTCGGAGTGATTTTCGTCTTTTTTTCAAATCCTCAAAAATGATGCAAAACGGCATGCTATAGTATGCCGTTCGAGACCATGGGCTATAGCCCATCGCCATGGTCATAAATGATGAAAAATGAGGATTTGAAAAAAAGACGAAAATGACTCCGAGACGATGGGCTATAGCCCATGGTCTCGGGGTGATTTTCGTCTTTTTTTCAAATCCTCAAAAATGATGGAAAACGGCATGCTATAGTATGCCGTTCGAGACCATGGGCTATAGCCCATCGCCATGGTCATAAATGATGAAAAACGAGGATTTGAAAAAAAGACGAAAATGACTCCGAGACGATGGGCTATAGCCCATGGTCTCGGGGTGATTTTCGTCTTTTTTTCAAATCCTCAAAAATGATGGAAAACGGCATGCTATAGTATGCCGTTCGAGACCATGGGCTATAGCCCATCGCCATGGTCATAAATGATGAAAAACGAGGATTTGAAAAAAAGACAAAAATGACTCCGAGACGATGGGCTATAGCCCATGGTCTCGGAGTGATTTTCGTCTTTTTTTCAAATCCTCAAAAATGATGGAAAACGACATGCTATAGTATGCCGTTCGAGACCATGGGCTATAGCCCATCGCCATGGTCATAAATGATGAAAAACGAGGATTTGAAAAAAAGACGAAAATGACTCCGAGACGATGGGCTATAGCCCATGGTCTCGGGGTGATTTTCGTCTTTTTTTCAAATCCTCAAAAATGATGGAAAACGGCATGCTATAGTATGCCGTTCGAGACCATGGGCTATAGCCCATCGCCATGGTCATAAATGATGAAAAACGAGGATTTGAAAAAAAGACGAAAATGACTCCGAGACGATGGGCTATAGCCCATGGTCTCGGGGTGATTTTCGTCTTTTTTTCAAATCCTCAAAAATGATGGAAAACGGCATGCTATAGTATGCCGTTCGAGACCATGGGCTATAGCCCATCGCCATGGTCATAAATGATGAAAAACGAGGATTTGAAAAAAAGACGAAAATGACTCCGAGACGATGGGCTATAGCCCATGGTCTCGGAGTGATTTTCGTCTTTTTTTCAAATCCTCAAAAATGATGGAAAACGGCATGCTATAGTATGCCGTTCGAGACCATGGGCTATAGCCCATCGCCATGGTCATAAATGATGAAAAACGAGGATTTGAAAAAAAGACGAAAATGACTCCGAGACGATGGGCTATAGCCCATGGTCTCGGAGTGATTTTCGTCTTTTTTTCAAATCCTCAAAAATGATGGAAAACGGCATGCTATAGTATGCCGTTCGAGACCATGGGCTATAGCCCATCGCCATGGTCATAAATGATGAAAAACGAGGATTTGAAAAAAAGACGAAAATGACTCCGAGACGATGGGCTATAGCCCATGGTCTCGGAGTGATTTTCGTCTTTTTTTTCAAAACCTCAAAAATGATGTAAAACGGCATGCTATAGTATGCCGTTTGAGACCATGGGCTATAGCCCATCGCCATGGTCATAAATTATGAAAAACGAGGATTTGAAAAAAAGACGAAAATGACTCCGAGACGATGGGCTATAGCCCATGGTCTCGGGGTGATTTTAATCTTTTTTTCAAATCCTCAAAAATGATGGAAAACGGCATGCTATAGGCCTAGTATGCCGTTCGAGACCATGGGCTATAGCCCATCGCCATGGTCATAAATGATGAAAAACGAGGATTTGAAAAAAAGACGAAAATGACTCCGAGACGATGGGCTATAGCCCATGGTCTCGGAGTGATTTTCGTCTTTTTTTCAAATCCTCAAAAATGATGGAAAACGGCATGCTATCGTATGCCGTTCGAGACCATGGGCTATAGCCCATCGCCATGGTCATAAATGATGAAAAACGAGGATTTGAAAAAAAGACGAAAATGACTCCGAGACGATGGGCTATAGCCCATGGTCTCGGAGTGATTTTCGTCTTTTTTTCAAATCCTCAAAAATGATGGAAAACGGCATGCTATAGTATGCCGTTCGAGACCATGGGCTATAGCCCATCGCCATGGTCATAAATAATGAAAAACAAGGATTTGAAAAAAAGACGAAAATGACTCCGAGACGATGGGCTATAGCCCATGGTCTCGGGGTGATTTTCGTCTTTTTTTCAAATCCTCAAAAATGACGGAAAACGGCATGCTATAGTATGCCGTTCGAGACCATGGGCTATAGCCCATCGCCATGGTCATAAATGATGAAAAACGAGGATTTGAAAAAAAGACGAAAATGACTCCGAGACGATGGGCTATAGCCCATGGTCTCGGAGTGATTTTCGTCTTTTTTTCAAATCCTCAAAAATGATGGAAAACGGCATGCTATAGTATGCCGTTCGAGACCATGGGCTATAGCCCATCGCCATGGTCATAAATGATGAAAAACGAGGATTTGAAAAAAAGACGAAAATGACTCCGAGACGATGGGCTATAGCCCATGGTCTCGGGGTGATTTTAATCTTTTTTTCAAATCCTCAAAAATGATGGAAAACGGCATGCTATAGGCCTAGTATGCCGTTCGAGACCATGGGCTATAGCCCATCGCCATGGTCATAAATGATGAAAAACGAGGATTTGAAAAAAAGACGAAAATGACTCCGAGACGATGGGCTATAGCCCATGGTCTCGGAGTGATTTTCGTCTTTTTTTCAAATCCTCAAAAATGATGGAAAACGGCATGCTATTGTAGTATATTGATAACCCAGATACACATAATACACTTAAACTTATGTAGTCTATATCCTGTATAACTCTGGACAGCCTGAGAGTCTATGTGTTACCCCTTTCTCTCCTTCCCTTTGTTGAGACAAATAGGCTTACTCTGATTTGATGTATAGGCAACATGTCCTTATACCATGGCACAAATATACATTCTTACTGCACACAGATGTATTGCACCCACAGCATAATGTTAAGTACAAGTATAAGTATAAGGTATGGCTGCACCCAAGGTAATGCTTATGGTACATGCTATTTGAAGAAAACACAGTCCAGGCTGGACTAATACTGATACTGATGTGCACCCACAGTTCTGCCGGCCTGAGGTCAAATAGGTCATAGGGTTCCCAGGCTATGTTGGAAAGTTTATCAATGGAGGTGACTACCATTATAATATATTCTATTATCTTGAGTCCTTAGTTACAGCCTTGGTTACGTATGGGTAATGGTCACACACACACACACACACACACACACACACACACACACACACACACACACATACACACACACACACTCACATGGTTCACATGCATTTAGTGCATGTGAATAGACACCCCGTATAAAAGCACCTCATTTTCCTCCGTACTTGGCTTCCAGAACCACCACTGGTAAGTCATGATTCGATATATGTTTTGGTGTTCTTGAAATAAGGGCTTCTCAGAGAATATCTTCCTGTTTAGTCATGATTTGGAATGCCTATGGATGTCCTGTAATAAACTCTAAATTGGAAAGAAAGGACATTGCCTGGACTGCCTCTCTTTTTTGTATAACCTGCATGGTACATATCTCCACCTATTATCAACACTCAATTTACTACAAATCTGGCGAGCTTAGCTGCGGACGATTACAACCTGTCGAGGGGACGTTGGTAAGTTATTTGGCTGCTTACTGCGTTTCCACGAACAGGTTAACGGAAAGAACCTTTATTGATTTGGCGTTGGGGTGTTGTATAATGGTGGGGATATGGCCTTTTGTTGCAGGCAGAGGGAGTCCATGTTACTTTATTTGTAGGAACTACGGTTGCTAGAAATAAAGATGAGTACATACAATAAATGTGTATGACGTAAGTAAGATATAAAAAAAAAAAAAACTAAATAAAAAAGTGAAAAGAAATGTATGGTGTGATTGAAGGGGGGCCGTGCGTGTTGCAACACGTAAGCGCGGCCAGGGTTTTACTGGGCTTGGTGATGTTGGGCGGTGCGCGGAGTTTTTTAATTCCATAAGTCGTAACGGTGAACGTCTGCTGCAAACCTATTTGGTTATACAGTCTAGCCTGGGGAGTCGCACCCTTTGATGCACGGATCAGCTGGAACGGACTGAATTTCTTTTGTATATGAAACATTGGCGTATACTTTGTTAGTTTTGAGGGGGCCTTGGGCTCACGGGTGGTTTTTGCCAGTCTTAGTCACTCCTACGGTGTTAAGCTGAGCTGTTGAAATGGTACAGTCTTAGTCACAGTTTGTGTTAAGATATGGTACTCTTAGACACTGTTGGTGTTAAGATACTCTTAGACACTTTTGGTGTTAAGGTGTTGTTGTTGTCACTCTGGATGGAATGGATAATGTAAAAGTTTTGTTTTGTGTTTGAATTGGATTTTTTTATATGTGCGTGTGTCTTGTGTGGATTACTTGTATAAAATGAGGGCGGATATTGAGGTGTGTTATGTTTTGTTATGGTGATAATGCGACTGTTGATCATATTGTTGATGGTTGTTATATTGAATTGGGACTATTGTATTAACTGTGGTTATTATATGGGGAGTGAAAGTTGGTCTCTCTCTCTCTCTCTGTGCGCTTCTCGGCGTCTGTCCTTCCGGCCAATGGGATGGCAGGGCTTTACACGGCCTGCTCCTCGGGTTAGCGCCGAGGGGGGTATAGGAGAGGGGTGTATGGGCCACACGCGCGCGACAGTGGGGAGTAGATATACTCGATTACTTGTTGCTGCATGCGCTCCTCCCTGCCCGTTCTCCTCAGCAATGAGAGGGGTGGGGTGGGGGTGGGGGGCCGGTGTTGGCCTTCCCGGCTATGGCATGGCATGGCTTGGCTTTCACAGTTTTTCACGGTTTTGTTGAGTGTTCCAATCCATGGTTGATAATGATGTCACAGTGGCCTTGTACCTTTGGCTATGGTTAAAACATGTTCCATGTTTTAAAAGGGGGAAGGTATATTGATTTGGTTTGGAACATTTAAGAAAATACTTACTAGTAATAAGGGTAATAATACGAATGATAATAATAATAATAATAATAATAATAGGCTAATAATGATGATAATAATAATAGGTAATAAACAATGAATAATCCAAAGGAGACATTGATGGACAGTGAAATTGAAACCTTTAAATCTCTATATACATAAAGGAATATCATAATGAAACAGGGAGTAATTAGGAATCTCCTTTGCATTCTTGTTTGGAAGAAATGGTCTATTTGAGCAATTGAATTTTGGGACTAAAGTGAAAATGAAAACAAAAGAGCATCATTGGACCCTAGTTCCTATTGTGTGAGTGTGAGTGAAGGCCCATGTGATTGAGTGTTATGTTTAAAGAATTGGAGAATTGATACTAATAACATCATTTTTGTGTTCTTATGTCCAAAACGCATGTGGAGTGTCCAGTGACGACACAGAGCCAAAATCCCCATCCAGACTACAGAACAAAGGCCAGGGACTCAGACAAAAGACACAGAGGCCTTGTCTGGATTGAGGGGGAAAGCATGCAGACCCATTGCAGATGACCTCCGGTGATCTGGGGACTGTTGCAAAGATCAGTTATGGCTCAATTTTTGAAGTTTAATGAACCACATAGTAGTATTTGTAAATCAATTCTTTGAGTGTGTTTGTGCAGGCATGCAGGCAGATCATTGGGAAATATATGCTAGGCAAAGCAAGGTCATGATACAACTCTGACTTTGAACCTTTTCTTATTTTGAGTGGTGGGACTGGCTATGGTACATTCATTTGTCAGGAGGAAGCAGATATTATTATTGCTATAATACTGTTTCACCTAGCCACGAAAACCTGAACTAGGAGGAGTTTAGTGACAGTATAAGTTTGCGGGGAGGTAGCAAGCCAGGGGATATTTTCCAATGATAAGTCACATGTTTGGAAAAGTGTGTTGTATGAATGAAAAGTGTGATAGAAGCCGTATGGACTGAAAGGACAGAGTAAATGGCTGATGAATGAGTACAACAATATTGCATTACACATTTAAAGTCTAATAGACACAGAAAATACAGTGAGGAATGTACTCATAATAGACCTAATAGGTATGTCAATATCGAGTAGAAAATGACATGACGACTTGACTTTAGACTGAGACCGTGAGTTAATGGCATGCGTGTGTAATGATAGAAGCAAAAGTATATTTGCTGGTTGATTGCATATGGGTGTGTTGTGTTGACCTGTGTTGTTTGGTTCATTGTAACTAAAATAACGGCACAGATCAATTCAGCACGTGCTCGAACTTTATGAAGTAGACTAATGTAAATGACAGAGCATATTCCTCGATCGGCATGCATGACTGACTGATTATCGGAGCTCTGGAAAACATTGCATGGACATGACTGGGACAGGACGGTTAGTTTGACGGTGGGAAAGGAAAATAGGTACATACATACATAAGATCTCCATATAATGTGATGGGATGATGAGTGTGAACCCTGAGGAATGAATGTGCTTTGGAGAGTGATGAACGTGTATGAATGAGGCAATGACTGAATGTAGTAATGTACTTCACAAAGTTACAAGGGGGGACTTTTACATTGGGAGAGAATATGTCCAATTGCTGATAGAGACCATTATTTTAAGTAAGAAATAAGTTGATAAATAAAAATAGAGTCGAATATGAGGACAGTTTAAGTTACATATAGTAAGCCAATTATACATGTTATGGTTTTGAGGATAAAGACAGAGATGAGGAACTAATATACAGAGTGAAAGTAATTCAATGCACTGATAAATGTGCGGCTAACAGAGAGGGAAAGCTATACAGGACTCATATGAGGTCCGTATTTGGAATAATCAATAGATAAAGAAATGAACACATAAGTAATGATTGACTTTTGAGTCTGATGTCTTAAGTAATCACAAGGAGTAGTTTTGGAAGAGGGTATTTTGGTGTGGATAAAAACAAGTACTGGCCTTAGTGTGCTGTGAGTTTCGTGGGAGGGCGTGGACGCGACGGCTAAAACGTGCGCTCCCTAAAACACATAGTGCACAGGGACCATTGGGAACGCGACCCTGTGGTCACAGATCAGCTGGTAGCTAATTGTGTGAGTGCTGAGAGGGACGGAGTTGGCCCCACCTCTAGTGGGTGAAATTAAAGGGTTAAAGCTACAGTATATGGCCCCTCAGCAGTCTAAGAAAACCACCATTTTGTGCCCTATAAGGAGCTTGTTGATTTGATATCAGTGAATTGTCCCATTTCTTGTTGTACGAACAAATTCTGGGAAATAGAATAGATTTCGGATATTCGGGCCAGGACAATGGCCAGGGCACCATCACCCCTTGAGTCAGTACTAGTTGAGGCGGAGCAGGGGCAACGAACCGCCGACCAGGCCTGCAAGGACAGCCGGCCTGATGACACCGCTGGCCAACGAAATTGTGCTATCAATTCGGGATCAGACGACTGCAGCGGGGACTCAGTGAATTCTGAGGTGAGCTCTGACGACGACAGTGACCAGTGGTCATTTGAGCGACAGCCAGGACATCTTGCTGTCACCCGGCACTATGATATGGATGAGCGGGAACGTGTTTGCAACATGAGGGACGACACTATCACTGCTACACAAATGGCAGTGATAATTGAGGGTCACAACCTGGTCTATCGTCCATTTTCATACATAGACATAAAATACATTGTAAACAACCTGCCGCCACTCTGCGACGGAGCCCATTCATGGATCACTACGTTCAATGTACTCTTGGAGGGCATTCAATTGACGATGGGTGATTTTAAGAAATTGATTGCCTGGCAAGTTGGCGTTTATGCGATGGACAATGTTTTGAATTGGGCAGGACTTCAGAGATACATCGATATAACTGTTAATGATGACCTTAATGATGACCTTTTTGATGCATACAGGAGCCGCCTCTGGCGTGTTTTGAGGGTCCTCTACCCGACAAATGTAGACCCCAGCAGTATTTTTATTGAGGATATGGGTCGAGCTGAACACCCAAGAATGTATGTAGACCGGGTGTATCAAAGATGGAGATCAGTCACAGGGAACGATCCAGACCTAAATAAATTTGAGCAGGTGGTTTTCAGAGGCAAGGTTGAAAAAGGCCTGCCTGAGGCAGTACAGAAGGAGTTAATGGAGGTTGTGGGTCTTACCAGCATGACTAAAGCAATGTATATACACCATGTCGCGCATTATGTCAATCTGTACCGCAAAAAGCTAACTACTCAGACAGAACAAGGTGAGGAGATGAAGAGGGAGTGGACTCGTGTCCGATTGGCTGGACAGATGGGGGCTATGTCAGAGAGTCAGCTGCAGCCACCACGTGCCAGCCAGGCTGCACCCCAGTACCTCCCATACTCTCCTCTGCCCGGGGTTAGACCACCTAGACGTCAAGGACCTGGTAGTAATTCTCATCAGAGGAACCAGAGCGCGTGTTACATATGCGGAGAATTCAGCCATTTCTGGCGTCAGTGTAACCGGGGCGACCAACTGCGACCTCCGCAGGGGTTGCAGGAATCATATGTCTGACTATAGACTCAAATAAGGATGTTAATGCCACAGCATACATACTTATGTGAGTAGGGGGGAGGATACGGGCAGAAAACCGCTGTCATTGAAGATTTTGCATTTCAACGTAGAAGTTTTTGTTTTTATTTTGTGTGTTCCAATGCATGTGATATTTGGTGATGTGCATTTTGTCAATTGTTTATGGTTTATTATTTTTGAACGTGTGGTTGACAATGACACATGTCTTATGGGTTTAGTATTGTTTGATGTTTATTTGGTTGTTTTTATTATTTGTGTCATGCTTTTGTCTCTCAAGAGGGGTTAGGTGATACCATTGTGTTGGGGGTAGGTTACTTTGAGATTGAGTGGTTATTGCTGTTTTTGTTTTGTTTTAGAGATACGTTTCAGTATAGTTTGGTTATAAATATACGTTTACGAAGGTTCTTGTTAAACCTTCGAGAGGGGTTCTGTAGTATATTGATAACCCATATACACATAATACACGTAATATTATGTAGTCTATATCCCGTATAACTCTGGACAGCCTGAGATACTATGTGTCACCCCTTTTTCTCCTTCCCTTTGTTGAGACAAATAGGCTTACTCTGATTTGATGTATAGACAACATGTCTTTATACCATGGCACAAATATACATTCTTACTGCACACAAATGTATTACACCCACAGCATAATGTTAAGTACAAGTATAAGTATAAGGTTAGTTAAGTATGGCTGCACCCAAGATAATGCTTATGGTACATGCTATTTGAAGAAAACATATAGGCTGGACTTTTAATACTGATGTGCAGTGCACCCACAGTTCTGCCGGCCTGAGGTCAAATAGGTCATAGGGTTCCCAGGCTATGTTGGAAAGTTTATCAATGGAGGTGACTACCATCATAATATATTCTATTATCTTGAGATCTTCCTTAGTTACACAGCCTTGGTTACGTATTGATAATGGACACACACACACACACACACACACACACACACACACACACACACACACACACACACACACACACACACACGCACACACACACACACACACACACACACACACACATGGTCACATGCATTTAGTGCATGTGAATAGACACCCCATATAAAAAGCACCTCGTGTCAGTTGTGCTTTGCTTTTCCAGTATAACCATCTTGCTGGTAAGTCATGATTCGATATATGTCTTGACTGTTTAGTCATGATTTGGAATGATTATGGATGTCCTGTAATAAACTCTAAATTGGAAAGAAAGGACATTGCCTGGACTGCCTCTCTTTTTTGTATAACCTGCATGGTACATATCTCCACCTATTATCAACACTCAATTTACTACACTATCGTATGCCGTTCGAGACCATGGGCTATAGCCCATCGCCATGGTCATAAATGATGAAAAACGAGGATTTGAAAAAAAGACGAAAATGACTCCGAGACGATGGGCTATAGCCCATGGTCTCGGAGTGATTTTCGTCTTTTTTTCAAATCCTCAAAAATGATGGAAAACGGCATGCTATAGTATGCCGTTCGAGACCATGGGCTATAGCCCATCGCCATGGTCATAAATAATGAAAAACGAGGATTTGAAAAAAAGACGAAAATGACTCCGAGACGATGGGCTATAGCCCATGGTCTCGGGGTGATTTTCGTCTTTTTTTCAAATCCTCAAAAATGACGGAAAACGGCATGCTATAGTATGCCGTTCGAGACCATGGGCTATAGCCCATCGCCATGGTCATAAATGATGAAAAACGAGGATTTGAAAAAAAGACGAAAATGACTCCGAGACGATGGGCTATAGCCCATGGTCTCGGAGTGATTTTCGTCTTTTTTTCAAATCCTCAAAAATGATGGAAAACGGCATGCTATAGTATGCCGTTCGAGACCATGGGCTATAGCCCATCGCCATGGTCATAAATGATGAAAAACGAGGATTTGAAAAAAAGACGAAAATGACTCCGAGACGATGGGCTATAGCCCATGGTCTCGGAGTGATTTTCGTCTTTTTTTCAAATCCTCAAAAATGATGGAAAACGGCATGCTATAGTATGCCGTTTGAGACCATGGGCTATAGCCCATCGCCATGGTCATAAATTATGAAAAACGAGGATTTGAAAAAAAGACGAAAATGACTCCGAGACGATGGGCTATAGCCCATGGTCTCGGAGTCATTTTCGTCTTTTTTTCAAATCCTCAAAAATGATGGAAAACGGCATGCTATAGTATGCCGTTCGAGACCATGGGCTATAGCCCATCGCCATGGTCATAAATGATGAAAAACGAGGATTTGAAAAAAAGACGAAAATGACTCCGAGACGATGGGCTATAGCCCATGGTCTCGGAGTGATTTTCGTCTTTTTTTCAAATCCTCAAAAATGATGGAAAACGGCATGCTATAGTATGCCGTTCGAGACCATGGGCTATAGCCCATCGCCATGGTCATAAATGATGAAAAACGAGGATTTGAAAAAAAGACGAAAATGACTCCGAGACGATGGGCTATAGCCCATGGTCTCGGAGTGATTTTCGTCTTTTTTTCAAATCCTCAAAAATGATGGAAAACGGCATGCTATAGTATGCCGTTCGAGACCATGGGCTATAGCCCATCGCCATGGTCATAAATGATGAAAAACGAGGATTTGAAAAAAAGACGAAAATGACTCCGAGACGATGGGCTATAGCCCATGGTCTCGGAGTGATTTTCGTCTTTTTTTCAAATCCTCAAAAATGATGGAAAACGGCATGCTATAGTATGCCGTTCGAGACCATGGGCTATAGCCCATCGCCATGGTCATAAATAATGAAAAACGAGGATTTGAAAAAAAGACGAAAATGACTCCGAGACGATGGGCTATAGCCCATGGTCTCGGGGTGATTTTCGTCTTTTTTTCAAATCCTCAAAAATGACGGAAAACGGCATGCTATAGTATGCCGTTCGAGACCATGGGCTATAGCCCATCGCCATGGTCATAAATGATGAAAAACGAGGATTTGAAAAAAAGACGAAAATGACTCCGAGACGATGGGCTATAGCCCATGGTCTCGGAGTGATTTTCGTCTTTTTTTCAAATCCTCAAAAATGATGGAAAACGGCATGCTATAGTATGCCGTTCGAGACCATGGGCTATAGCCCATCGCCATGGTCATAAATGATGAAAAACGAGGATTTGAAAAAAAGACGAAAATGACTCCGAGACGATGGGCTATAGCCCATGGTCTCGGGGTGATTTTAATCTTTTTTTCAAATCCTCAAAAATGATGGAAAACGGCATGCTATAGGCCTAGTATGCCGTTCGAGACCATGGGCTATAGCCCATCGCCATGGTCATAAATGATGAAAAACGAGGATTTGAAAAAAAGACGAAAATGACTCCGAGACGATGGGCTATAGCCCATGGTCTCGGAGTGATTTTCGTCTTTTTTTCAAATCCTCAAAAATGATGGAAAACGGCATGCTATCGTATGCCGTTCGAGACCATGGGCTATAGCCCATCGCCATGGTCATAAATGATGAAAAACGAGGATTTGAAAAAAAGACGAAAATGACTCCGAGACGATGGGCTATAGCCCATGGTCTCGGAGTGATTTTCGTCTTTTTTTCAAATCCTCAAAAATGATGGAAAACGGCATGCTATAGTATGCCGTTCGAGACCATGGGCTATAGCCCATCGCCATGGTCATAAATAATGAAAAACGAGGATTTGAAAAAAAGACGAAAATGACTCCGAGACGATGGGCTATAGCCCATGGTCTCGGGGTGATTTTCGTCTTTTTTTCAAATCCTCAAAAATGACGGAAAACGGCATGCTATAGTATGCCGTTCGAGACCATGGGCTATAGCCCATCGCCATGGTCATAAATGATGAAAAACGAGGATTTGAAAAAAAGACGAAAATGACTCCAAGACGATGGGCTATAGCCCATGGTCTCGGAGTGATTTTCGTCTTTTTTTCAAATCCTCAAAAATGATGGAAAACGGCATGCTATAGTATGCCGTTCGAGACCATGGGCTATAGCCCATCGCCATGGTCATAAATGATGAAAAACGAGGATTTGAAAAAAAGACGAAAATGACTCCGAGACGATGGGCTATAGCCCATGGTCTCGGAGTGATTTTCGTCTTTTTTTCAAATCCTCAAAAATGATGGAAAACGGCATGCTATAGTATGCCGTTTGAGACCATGGGCTATAGCCCATCGCCATGGTCATAAATTATGAAAAACGAGGATTTGAAAAAAAGACGAAAATGACTCCGAGACGATGGGCTATAGCCCATGGTCTCGGAGTCATTTTCGTCTTTTTTTCAAATCCTCAAAAATGATGGAAAACGGCATGCTATAGTATGCCGTTCGAGACCATGGGCTATAGCCCATCGCCATGGTCATAAATGATGAAAAACGAGGATTTGAAAAAAAGACGAAAATGACTCCGAGACGATGGGCTATAGCCCATGGTCTCGGAGTGATTTTCGTCTTTTTTTCAAATCCTCAAAAATGATGGAAAACGGCATGCTATAGTATGCCGTTCGAGACCATGGGCTATAGCCCATCGCCATGGTCATAAATGATGAAAAACGAGGATTTGAAAAAAAGACGAAAATGACTCCGAGACGATGGGCTATAGCCCATGGTCTCGGAGTGATTTTCGTCTTTTTTTCAAATCCTCAAAAATGATGGAAAACGGCATGCTATAGTATGCCGTTCGAGACCATGGGCTATAGCCCATCGCCATGGTCATAAATAATGAAAAACTAGGATTTGAAAAAAAGACGAAAATGACTCCGAGACGATGGGCTATAGCCCATGGTCTCGGGGTGATTTTCGTCTTTTTTTCAAATCCTCAAAAATGACGGAAAACGGCATGCTATAGTATGCCGTTCGAGACCATGGGCTATAGCCCATCGCCATGGTAATAAATGATGAAAAACGAGGATTTGAAAAAAAGACGAAAATGACTCCGAGACGATGGGCTATAGCCCATGGTCTCGGAGTGATTTTCGTCTTTTTTTCAAATCCTCAAAAATGATGGAAAACGGCATGCTATAGTATGCCGTTCGAGACCATGGGATATAGCCCATCGCCATGGTCATAAATGATGAAAAACGAGGATTTGAAAAAAAGACGAAAATGACTCCGAGACGATGGGCTATAGCCCATGGTCTCGGGGTGATTTTCGTCTTTTTTTCAAATCCTCAAAAATGATGGAAAACGGCATGCTATAGTATGCCGTTTGAGACCATGGGCTATAGCCCATCGCCATGGTCATAAATGATGAAAAACGAGGATTTGAAAAAAAGACGAAAATGACTCCGAGACGATGGGCTATAGCCCATGGTCTCGGGGTGATTTTCGTCTTTTTTTCAAATCCTCAAAAATGATGGAAAACGGCATGCTATAGTATGCCGTTCGAGACCATGGGCTATAGCCCATCGCCATGGTCATAAATGATGAAAAACGAGGATTTGAAAAAAAGACGAAAATGACTCCGAGACGATGGGCTATAGCCCATGGTCTCGGGGTGATTTTCGTCTTTTTTTCAAATCCTCAAAAATGATGGAAAACGGCATGCTATAGTATGCCGTTCGAGACCATGGGCTATAGCCCATCGCCATGGTCATAAATGATGAAAAACGAGGATTTGAAAAAAAGACGAAAATGACTCCGAGACTATGGGCTATAGCCCATGGTCTCGGGGTGATTTTCGTCTTTTTTCAAATCCTCAAAAATGATGGAAAACGGCATGCTATAGTATGCCGTTCGAGACCATGGGCTATAGCCCATCGCCATGGTCATAAATTATGAAAAACGAGGATTTGAAAAAAAGACGAAAATGACTCCGAGACGATGGGCTATAGCCCATGGTCTCGGAGTGATTTTCGTCTTTTTTTCAAATCCTCAAAAATGATGGAAAACGGCATGCTATAGTATGCCGTTCGAGACCATGGGCTATAGCCCATCTCCATGGTCATAAATGATGAAAAACGAGGATTTGAAAAAAAGACGAAAATGACTCCGAGATGATGGGCTATAGCCCATGGTCTCGGGGTGATTTTCGTCTTTTTTTCAAATCCTCAAAAATGATGGAAAACGGCATGCTATAGTATGCCGTTCGAGACCATGGGCTATAGCCCATCGCTATGGTCATAAATGATGAAAAACGAGGATTTGAAAAAAAGACGAAAATGACTCCGAGACGATGGGCTATAGCCCATGGTCTCGGAGTGATTTTCGTCTTTTTTTTAAATCCTCAAAAATGATGGAAAACGGCATGCTATAGTATGCCGTTCGAGACCATGGGCTATAGCCCATCGCCATGGTCATAAATGATGAAAAACGAGGATTTGAAAAAAAGACGAAAATGACTCCGAGACGATGGGCTATAGCCCATGGTCTCGGGGTGATTTTCGTCTTTTTTTCAAATCCTCAAAAATGATGCAAAACGGCATGCTATAGTATGCCGTTCGAGACCATGGGCTATAGCCCATTGCCATGGTCATAAATGATGAAAAACGAGGATTTGAAAAAAAGACGAAAATGACTCCGAGACGATGGGCTATAGCCCATGGTCTCGGAGTGATTTTCGTCTTTTTTTTGCCGTTCGAGACCATGGGCTATAGCCCATCGCCATGGTCATAAATGATGAAAAACAAGGATTTTTAAAAAAGACGAAAATGACTCCGAGACGATGGGCTATAGCCCATGGTCTCGGAGTGATTTTCGTCTTTTTTTCAAATCCTCAAAAATGATGCAAAACGGCATGCTATAGTATGCCGTTCGAGACCATGGGCTATAGCCCATCGCCATGGTCATAAATGATGAAAAATGAGGATTTGAAAAAAAGACGAAAATGACTCCGAGACGATGGGCTATAGCCCATGGTCTCGGGGTGATTTTCGTCTTTTTTTCAAATCCTCAAAAATGATGGAAAACGGCATGCTATAGTATGCCGTTCGAGACCATGGGCTATAGCCTATCGCCATGGTCATAAATGATGAAAAACGAGGATTTGAAAAAAAGACGAAAATGACTCCGAGACGATGGGCTATAGCCCATGGTCTCGGAGTGATTTTCGTCTTTTTTTCAAATCCTCAAAAATGATGGAAAACGGCATGCTATAGTATGCCGTTCGAGACCATGGGCTATAGCCCATCGCCATGGTCATAAATGATGAAAAACGAGGATTTGAAAAAAAGACGAAAATGACTCCGAGACGATGGGCTATAGCCCATGGTCTCGGAGTGATTTTCGTCTTTTTTTCAAATCCTCAAAAATGATGGAAAACGGCATGCTATAGTATGCCGTTCGAGACCATGGGCTATAGCCCATCGCCATGGTCATAAATGATGAAAAACGAGGATTTGAAAAAAAGACGAAAATGACTCCGAGACGATGGGCTATAGCCCATGGTCTCGGAGTGATTTTCGTCTTTTTTTCAAATCCTCAAAAATGATGGAAAACGGCATGCTATAGTATTCCGTTCGAGACCATGGGCTATAGCCCATCTCCATGGTCATAAATGATGAAAAACGAGGATTTGAAAAAAAGACGAAAATGACTCCGAGACGATGGGCTATAGCCCATGGTCTCGGGGTGATTTTCGTCTTTTTTTCAAATCCTCAAAAATGATGGAAAACGGCATGCTATAGTATGCCGTTCGAGACCATGGGCTATAGCCCATCGCCATGGTCATAAATGATGAAAAACGAGGATTTGAAAAAAATACGAAAATGACTCCGAGACGATGGGCTATAGACCATGGTCTCGGGGTGATTTTCGTCTTTTTTTCAAATCCTCAAAAATGATGGAAAACGGCATGCTATAGTATGCCGTTCGAGACCATGGGCTATAGCCCATCGCCATGGTCATAAATGATGAAAAACGAGGATTTGAAAAAAAGACGAAAATGACTCCGAGACGATGGGCTATAGCCCATGGTCTCGGAGTGATTTTCGTATTTTTTTCAAATCCTCAAAAATGATGGAAAACGGCATGCTATAGTATGCCGTTCGAGACCATGGGCTATAGCCCATCGCCATGGTCATAAATGATGAAAAACGAGGATTTGAAAAAAAGACGAAAATGACTCCGAGACGATGGGCTATAGCCCATGGTCTCGGAGTGATTTTCGTCTTTTTTTCAAATCCTCAAAAATGATGGAAAACGGCATGCTATAGTATGCCCTTCGAGACCATGGGCTATAGCCCATCGCCATGGTCATAAATGATGAAAAACGAGGATTTGAAAAAAAGACGAAAATGACTCCGAGACGATGGGCTATAGCCCATGGTCTCGGAGTGATTTTCGTCTTTTTTTCAAATCCTCAAAAATGATGGAAAACGGCATGCTATAGTATGCCGTTCGAGACCATGGGCTATAGCCCATCGCCATGGTCATAAATGATGAAAAACGAGGATTTGAAAAAAAGACGAAAATGACTCCGACACGATGGGCTATAGCCCATGGTCTCGGAGTGATTTTCTTCTTTTTTTCAAATCCTCAAAAATGATGGAAAACGGCATGCTATAGTATGCCGTTTGAGACCATGGGCTATAGCCCATCGCCATGGTCATAAATGATGAAAAACGAGGATTTGAAAAAAAGACGAAAATGACTCCGAGACGATGGGCTATAGCCCATGGTCTCGGGGTGATTTTCGTCTTTTTTTCAAATCCTCAAAAATGATGGAAAACGGCATGCTATAGTATGCCGTTCGAGACCATGGGCTATAGCCCATCGCCATGGTCATAAATGATGAAAAACGAGGATTTGAAAAAAAGACGAAAATGACTCCGAGACGATGGGCTATAGCCCATGGTCTCGGAGTGATTTTCGTCTTTTTTTCAAATCCTCAAAAATGATGGAAAACGGCATGCTATAGTATGCCGTTCGAGACCATGGGCTATAGCCCATCGCCATGGTCATAAATGATGAAAAACGAGGATTTGAAAAAAATACGAAAATGACTCCGAGACGATGGGCTATAGCCCATGGTCTCGGGGTGATTTTCGTCTTTTTTTCAAATCCTCAAAAATGATGGAAAACGGCATGCTATAGTATGCCGTTCGAGACCATGGGCTATAGCCCATCGCCATGGTCATAAATGATGAAAAACGAGGATTTGAAAAAAAGACGAAAATGACTCCGAGACGATGGGCTATAGCCCATGGTCTCGGAGTGATTTTCGTATTTTTTTCAAATCCTCAAAAATGATGGAAAACGGCATGCTATAGTATGCCGTTCGAGACCATGGGCTATAGCCCATCGCCATGGTCATAAATGATGAAAAACGAGGATTTGAAAAAAAGACGAAAATGACTCCGAGACGATGGGCTATAGCCCATGGTCTCGGAGTGATTTTCGTCTTTTTTTCAAATCCTCAAAAATGATGGAAAACGGCATGCTATAGTATGCCGTTCGAGACCATGGGCTATAGCCCATCGCCATGGTCATAAATGATGAAAAACGAGGATTTGAAAAAAAGACGAAAATGACTCCGAGACGATGGGCTATAGCCCATGGTCTCGGAGTGATTTTCGTCTTTTTTTCAAATCCTCAAAAATGATGGAAAACGGCATGCTATAGTATGCCGTTCGAGACCATGGGCTATAGCCCATCGCCATGGTCATAAATGATGAAAAACGAGGATTTGAAAAAAAGACGAAAATGACTCCGACACGATGGGCTATAGCCCATGGTCTCGGAGTGATTTTCTTCTTTTTTTCAAATCCTCAAAAATGATGGAAAACGGCATGCTATAGTATGCCGTTTGAGACCATGGGCTATAGCCCATCGCCATGGTCATAAATGATGAAAAACGAGGATTTGAAAAAAAGACGAAAATGACTCCGAGACGATGGGCTATAGCCCATGGTCTCGGGGTGATTTTCGTCTTTTTTTCAAATCCTCAAAAATGATGGAAAACGGCATGCTATAGTATGCCGTTCGAGACCATGGGCTATAGCCCATCGCCATGGTCATAAATGATGAAAAACGAGGATTTGAAAAAAAGACGAAAATGACTCCGAGACGATGGGCTATAGCCCATGGTCTCGGAGTGATTTTCGTCTTTTTTTCAAATCCTCAAAAATGATGGAAAACGGCATGCTATAGTATGCCGTTCGAGACCATGGGCTATAGCCCATCTCCATGGTCATAAATGATGAAAAACGAGGATTTGAAAAAAAGACGAAAATGACTCCGAGACGATGGGCTATAGCCCATGGTCTCGGGGTGATTTTCGTCTTTTTTTCAAATCCTCAAAAATGATGGAAAACGGCATGCTATAGTATGCCGTTCGAGACCATGGGCTATAGCCCATCGCCATGGTCATAAATGATGAAAAACGAGGATTTGAAAAAAATACGAAAATGACTCCGAGACGATGGGCTATAGCCCATGGTCTCGGGGTGATTTTCGTCTTTTTTTCAAATCCTCAAAAATGATGGAAAACGGCATGCTATAGTATGCCGTTCGAGACCATGGGCTATAGCCCATCGCCATGGTCATAAATGATGAAAAACGAGGATTTGAAAAAAAGACGAAAATGACTCCGAGACGATGGGCTATAGCCCATGGTCTCGGAGTGATTTTCGTCTTTTTTTCAAATCCTCAAAAATGATGGAAAACGGAATGCTATAGTATGCCGTTCGAGACCATGGGCTATAGCCCATCGCCATGGTCATAAATGATGAAAAACGAGGATTTGAAAAAAAGACGAAAATGACTCCGAGACGATGGGCTATAGCCCATGGTCTCGGAGTGATTTTCGTCTTTTTTTTAATCCTCAAAAATGACGGAAAACGGCATGCTATAGTATGCCGTTCGAGACCATGGGCTATAGCCCATCGCCATGGTCATAAATGATGAAAAACGAGGATTTGAAAAAAAGACGAAAATGACTCCGAGACGATGGGCTATAGCCCATGGTCTCGGGGTGATTTTCGTCTTTTTTTCAAATCCTCAAAAATGATGGAAAACGGCATGCTATAGTATGCCGTTTGAGACCATGGGCTATAGCCCATCGCCATGGTCATAAATTATGAAAAACGAGGATTTGAAAAAAAGACGAAAATGACTCCGAGACGATGGGCTATAGCCCATGGTCTCGGGGTGATTTTCGTCTTTTTTTCAAATCCTCAAAAATGATGGAAAACGGCATGCTATAGTATGCCGTTCGAGACCATGGGCTATAGCCCATCGCCATGGTCATAAATGATGAAAAACGAGGATTTGAAAAAAAGACGAAAATGACTCCGAGACGATGGGCTATAGCCCATGGTCTCGGGGTGATTTTCGTCTTTTTTTCAAATCCTCAAAAATGACGGAAAACGGCATGCTATAGTATGCCGTTCGAGACCATGGGCTATAGCCCATCGCCATGGTCATAAATGATGAAAAACGAGGATTTGAAAAAAAGACGAAAATGACTCCGAGACGATGGGCTATAGCCCATGGTCTCGGAGTGATTTTCGTCTTTTTTTCAAATCCTCAAAAATGATGGAAAACGGCATGCTATAGTATTCCGTTCGAGACCATGGGCTATAGCCCATCTCCATGGTCATAAATGATGAAAAACGAGGATTTGAAAAAAAGACGAAAATGACTCCGAGACGATGGGCTATAGCCCATGGTCTCGGGGTGATTTTCGTCTTTTTTTCAAATCCTCAAAAATGATGGAAAACGGCATGCTATAGTATGCCGTTCGAGACCATGGGCTATAGCCCATCGCCATGGTCATAAATGATGAAAAACGAGGATTTGAAAAAAATACGAAAATGACTCCGAGACGATGGGCTATAGCCCATGGTCTCGGGGTGATTTTCGTCTTTTTTTCAAATCCTCAAAAATGATGGAAAACGGCATGCTATAGTATGCCGTTCGAGACCATGGGCTATAGCCCATCGCCATGGTCATAAATGATGAAAAACGAGGATTTGAAAAAAAGACGAAAATGACTCCGAGACGATGGGCTATAGCCCATGGTCTCGGAGTGATTTTCGTATTTTTTTCAAATCCTCAAAAATGATGGAAAACGGCATGCTATAGTATGCCGTTCGAGACCATGGGCTATAGCCCATCGCCATGGTCATAAATGATGAAAAACGAGGATTTGAAAAAAAGACGAAAATGACTCCGAGACGATGGGCTATAGCCCATGGTCTCGGAGTGATTTTCGTCTTTTTTTCAAATCCTCAAAAATGATGGAAAACGGCATGCTATAGTATGCCGTTCGAGACCATGGGCTATAGCCCATCGCCATGGTCATAAATGATGAAAAACGAGGATTTGAAAAAAAGACGAAAATGACTCCGAGACGATGGGCTATAGCCCATGGTCTCGGGGTGATTTTCGTCTTTTTTTCAAATCCTCAAAAATGATGGAAAACGGCATGCTATAGTATGCCGTTCGAGACCATGGGCTATAGCCCATCGCCATGGTCATAAATGATGAAAAACGAGGATTTGAAAAAAAGACGAAAATGACTCCGAGACGATGGGCTATAGCCCATGGTCTCGGGGTGATTTTCGTCTTTTTTTCAAATCCTCAAAAATGATGGAAAACGGCATGCTATAGTATGCCGTTCGACACCATGGGCTATAGCCCATCGCCATGGTCATAAATGATGAAAAACGAGGATTTGAAAAAAAGACGAAAATGACTCCGAGACGATGGGCTATAGCCCATGGTCTCGGGGTGATTTTCGTCTTTTTTTCAAATCCTCAAAAATTATGGAAAACGGCATGCTATAGTATGCCGTTCGAGACCATGGGCTATAGCCCATCGCCATGGTCATAAATGATGAAAAACGAGGATTTGAAAAAAAGTCGAAAATGACTCCGAGACGATGGGCTATAGCCCATGGTCTCGGGGTGATTTTCGTCTTTTTTTCAAATCCTCAAAAATGATGGAAAACGGCATGCTATAGTATGCCGTTCGAGACCATGGGCTATAGCCCATCGCCATGGTCATAAATGATGAAAAACGAGGATTTGAAAAAAAGACGAAAATGACTCCGAGACGATGGGCTATAGCCCATGGTCTCGGGGTGATTTTCGTCTTTTTTTCAAATCCTCAAAAATGATGGAAAACGGCATGCTATAGTATGCCGTTCGAGACCATGGGCTATAGCCCATCGCCATGGTCATAAATGATGAAAAACGAGGATTTGAAAAAAAGACGAAAATGACTCCGAGACGATGGGCTATAGCCCATGGTCTCGGGGTGATTTTCGTCTTTTTTTCAAATCCTCAAAAATGATGGAAAACGGCATGCTATAGTATGCCGTTCGAGACCATGGGCTATAGCCCATCGCCATGGTCATAAATGATGAAAAACGAGGATTTGAAAAAAAGACGAAAATGACTCCGAGACGATGGGCTATAGCCCATGGTCTCGGAGTGATTTTCGTCTTTTTTTCAAATCCTCAAAAATGATGGAAAACGGCATGCTATAGTATGCCGTTCGAGACCATGGGCTATAGCCCATCGCCATGGTCATAAATGATGAAAAACGAGGATTTGAAAAAAAGACGAAAATGACTCCGAGACGATGGGCTATAGCCCATGGTCTCGGGGTGATTTTAGTATTTTTTTCAAATCCTCAAAAATGATGGAAAACGGCATGCTATAGTATGCCGTTCGAGACCATGGGCTATAGCCCATCGCCATGGTCATAAATGATGAAAAACGAGGATTTAAAAAAAGACGAAAATGACTCAGACGATGGGCTATAGCCCATGGTGTCGGAGTGATTTTCGTCTTTTTTTCAAATCCTCAAAAATGATGGAAAACGGCATGCTATAGTATGCCGTTCGAGACCATGGGCTATAGCCCATCGCCATGGTCATAAATGATGAAAAACGAGGATTTAAAAAAAAGACGAAAATGACTCCGAGACGATGGGCTATAGCCCATGGTCTCGGAGTGATTTTCGTCTTTTTTTCAAATCCTAAAAAATGATGGAAAACGGCATGCTATAGTATGCCGTTCGAGACCATGGGCTATAGCCCATCGCCATGGTCATAAATTATGAAAAACGAGGATTTGAAAAAAAGACGAAAATGACTCCGAGACGATGGGCTATAGCCCATGGTCTCGGGGTGATTTTCGTCTTTTTTTCAAATCCTAAAAAATGATGGAAAACGGCATGCTATAGTATGCCGTTCGAGAGAATGGGCTATAGCCCATCGCCATGGTCATAAATGATGAAAGACGAGGATTTGAAAAAAATACGAAAATGACTCCGAGACGATGGGCTATAGCCCATGGTATCGGAGTGATTTTCGTCTTTTTTTCAAATCCTCAAAAATGATGGAAAACGGCATGCTATAGTATGCCGTTCGAGACCATGGGCTATAGCCCATCGCCATGGTCATAAATGATGAAAAACGAGGATTTGAAAAAAAGACGAAAATGACTCCGAGACGATGGGCTATAGCCCATGGTCTCGGGGTGATTTTCGTCTTTTTTTCAAATCCTCAAAAATGATAGAAAACGGCATGCTATAGTATGCCGTTCGAGACCATGGGCTATAGCCCATCGCCATGGTCATAAATGATGAAAAACGAGGATTTGAAAAAAAGACGAAAATGACTCCGAGACGATGGGCTATAGCCCATGGTCTCGGGGTGATTTTCGTCTTTTTTTCAAATCCTAAAAAATTATGGAAAACGGCATGCTATAGTATGCCGTTCGAGACCATGGGCTATAGCCCATCGCCATGGTCATAAATGATGAAAAACGAGGATTTGAAAAAAAGACGAAAATGACTCCGAGACGATGGGCTATAGCCCATGGTCTCGGAGTGATTTTCGTCTTTTTTTCAAATCCTCAAAAATGATGGAAAACGGCATGCTATAGTATGCCGTTCGAGACCATGGGCTATAGCCCATCGCCATGGTCATAAATGATGAAAAACGAGGATTTGAAAAAAAGACGAAAATGACTCCGAGACGATGGGCTATAGCCCATGGTCTCGGAGTGATTTTCGTCTTTTTTTCAAATCCTCAAAAATGATGGAAAACGGCATGCTATAGTATGCCGTTCGAGACCATGGGCTATAGCCCATCGCCATGGTCATAAATGATGAAAAACGAGGATTTGAAAAAAAGACGAAAATGACTCCGAGACGATGGGCTATAGCCCATGGTCTCGGGGTGATTTTCGTCTTTTTTTCAAATCCTCAAAAATGATGAAAAACGGCATGCTATAGTATGCCGTTCGAGAACATGGGCTATAGCCCATCGCCATGGTCATAAATGATGAAAGACGAGGATTTGAAAAAAAGACGAAAATGACTCCGAGACGATGGGCTATAGCCCATGGTCTCGGAGTGATTTTCGCCTTTTTTTCAAATCCTCAAAAATTATGGAAAACGGCATGCTATAGTATGCCGTTCGAGACCATGGGCTATAGCCCATCGCCATGGTCATAAATGATGAAAAACGAGGATTTGAAAAAAAGACGAAAATGACTCCGAGACGATGGGCTATAGCCCATGGTCTCGGAGTGATTTTCGTCTTTTTTTCAAATCCTCAAAAATGATGCAAAACGGCATGCTATAGTATGCCGTTCGAGACCATGGGCTATAGCCCATCGCCATGGTCATAATGATGAAAAACGAGGATTTGAAAAAAAGACGAAAATGACTCCGAGACGATGGGCTATAGCCCATGGTCTCGGGGTGATTTTCGTCTTTTTTTCAAATCCTAAAAAATGATGGAAAACGGCATGCTATAGTATGCCGTTCGAGACCATGGGCTATAGCCCATCGCCATGGTCATAAATGATGAAAAACAAGGATTTGAAAAAAAGACGAAAATGACTCCGAGACGATGGGCTATAGCCCATGGTCTCGGAGTGATTTTCGTCTTTTTTTCAAATCCTCAAAAATGATGCAAAACGGCATTCGAGACCATGGGCTATAGCCCATCGCCATGGTCATAAATGATGAAAAACGAGGATTTGAAAAAAAGACGAAAATGACTCCGAGACGATGGGCTATAGCCCATGGTCTCGGGGTGATTTTCGTCTTTTTTTCAAATCCTAAAAAATGATGGAAAACGGCATGCTATAGTATGCCGTTCGAGACCATGGGCTATAGCCCATCGCCATGGTCATAAATGATGAAAAACGAGGATTTGAAAAAAAGACGAAAATGACTCCGAGACGATGGGCTATAGCCCATGGTCTCGGGGTGATTTTCGTCTTTTTTTCAAATCCTCAAAAATGATGGAAAACGGCATGCTATAGTATGCCGTTCGAGAACATGGGCTATAGCCCATCGCCATGGTCATAAATGATGAAAGACGAGGATTTGAAAAAAAGACGAAAATGACTCCGAGACGATGGGCTATAGCCCATGGTCTCGGAGTGATTTTCGCCTTTTTTTCAAATCCTCAAAAATGATGGAAAACGGCATGCTATAGTATGCCGTTCGAGACCATGGGCTATAGCCCATCGCCATGGTCATAAATGATGAAAAACGAGGATTTGAAAAAAAGACGAAAATGACTCCGAGACGATGGGCTATAGCCCATGGTCTCGGAGTGATTTTCGTCTTTTTTTCAAATCCTCAAAAATGATGGAAAACGGCATGCTATAGTATGCCGTTCGAGAACATGGGCTATAGCCCATCGCCATGGTCATAAATGATGAAAGACGAGGATTTGAAAAAAAGACGAAAATGACTCCGAGACGATGGGCTATAGCCCATGGTCTCGGAGTGATTTTCGCCTTTTTTTCAAATCCTCAAAAATTATGGAAAACGGCATGCTATAGTATGCCGTTCGAGACCATGGGCTATAGCCCATCGCCATGGTCATAAATGATGAAAAACGAGGATTTGAAAAAAAGACGAAAATGACTCCGAGACGATGGGCTATAGCCCATGGTCTCGGAGTGATTTTCGTCTTTTTTTCAAATCCTCAAAAATGATGCAAAACGGCATGCTATAGTATGCCGTTCGAGACCATGGGCTATAGCCCATCGCCATGGTCATAATGATGAAAAACGAGGATTTGAAAAAAAGACGAAAATGACTCCGAGACGATGGGCTATAGCCCATGGTCTCGGGGTGATTTTCGTCTTTTTTTCAAATCCTCAAAAATGATGCAAAACGGCATTCGAGACCATGGGCTATAGCCCATCGCCATGGTCATAAATGATGAAAAACGAGGATTTGAAAAAAAGACGAAAATGACTCCGAGACGATGGGCTATAGCCCATGGTCTCGGGGTGATTTTCGTCTTTTTTTCAAATCCTAAAAAATGATGGAAAACGGCATGCTATAGTATGCCGTTCGAGACCATGGGCTATAGCCCATCGCCATGGTCATAAATGATGAAAAACGAGGATTTGAAAAAAAGACGAAAATGACTCCGAGACGATGGGCTATAGCCCATGGTCTCGGGGTGATTTTCGTCTTTTTTTCAAATCCTCAAAAATGATGGAAAACGGCATGCTATAGTATGCCGTTCGAGAACATGGGCTATAGCCCATCGCCATGGTCATAAATGATGAAAGACGAGGATTTGAAAAAAAGACGAAAATGACTCCGAGACGATGGGCTATAGCCCATGGTCTCGGAGTGATTTTCGCCTTTTTTTCAAATCCTCAAAAATGATGGAAAACGGCATGCTATAGTATGCCGTTCGAGACCATGGGCTATAGCCCATCGCCATGGTCATAAATGATGAAAAACGAGGATTTGAAAAAAAGACGAAAATGACTCCGAGACGATGGGCTATAGCCCATGGTCTCGGAGTGATTTTCGTCTTTTTTTCAAATCCTCAAAAATGATGGAAAACGGCATGCTATAGTATGCCGTTCGAGAACATGGGCTATAGCCCATCGCCATGGTCATAAATGATGAAAGACGAGGATTTGAAAAAAAGACGAAAATGACTCCGAGACGATGGGCTATAGCCCATGGTCTCGGAGTGATTTTCGCCTTTTTTTCAAATCCTCAAAAATTATGGAAAACGGCATGCTATAGTATGCCGTTCGAGACCATGGGCTATAGCCCATCGCCATGGTCATAAATGATGAAAAACGAGGATTTGAAAAAAAGACGAAAATGACTCCGAGACGATGGGCTATAGCCCATGGTCTCGGAGTGATTTTCGTCTTTTTTTCAAATCCTCAAAAATGATGCAAAACGGCATGCTATAGTATGCCGTTCGAGACCATGGGCTATAGCCCATCGCCATGGTCATAATGATGAAAAACGAGGATTTGAAAAAAAGACGAAAATGACTCCGAGACGATGGGCTATAGCCCATGGTCTCGGGGTGATTTTCGTCTTTTTTTCAAATCCTAAAAAATGATGGAAAACGGCATGCTATAGTATGCCGTTCGAGACCATGGGCTATAGCCCATCGCCATGGTCATAAATGATGAAAAACAAGGATTTGAAAAAAAGACGAAAATGACTCCGAGACGATGGGCTATAGCCCATGGTCTCGGAGTGATTTTCGTCTTTTTTTCAAATCCTCAAAAATGATGCAAAACGGCATTCGAGACCATGGGCTATAGCCCATCGCCATGGTCATAAATGATGAAAAACGAGGATTTGAAAAAAAGACGAAAATGACTCCGAGACGATGGGCTATAGCCCATGGTCTCGGGGTGATTTTCGTCTTTTTTTCAAATCCTAAAAAATGATGGAAAACGGCATGCTATAGTATGCCGTTCGAGACCATGGGCTATAGCCCATCGCCATGGTCATAAATGATGAAAAACGAGGATTTGAAAAAAAGACGAAAATGACTCCGAGACGATGGGCTATAGCCCATGGTCTCGGGGTGATTTTCGTCTTTTTTTCAAATCCTCAAAAATGATGGAAAACGGCATGCTATAGTATGCCGTTCGAGAACATGGGCTATAGCCCATCGCCATGGTCATAAATGATGAAAGACGAGGATTTGAAAAAAAGACGAAAATGACTCCGAGACGATGGGCTATAGCCCATGGTCTCGGAGTGATTTTCGCCTTTTTTTCAAATCCTCAAAAATGATGGAAAACGGCATGCTATAGTATGCCGTTCGAGACCATGGGCTATAGCCCATCGCCATGGTCATAAATGATGAAAAACGAGGATTTGAAAAAAAGACGAAAATGACTCCGAGACGATGGGCTATAGCCCATGGTCTCGGAGTGATTTTCGTCTTTTTTTCAAATCCTCAAAAATGATGCAAAACGGCATGCTATAGTATGCCGTTCGAGACCATGGGCTATAGCCCATCGCCATGGTCATAAATGATGAAAAACGAGGATTTGAAAAAAAGACGAAAATGACTCCGAGACGATGGGCTATAGCCCATGGTCTCGGGGTGATTTTCGTCTTTTTTTCAAATCCTAAAAAATGATGGAAAACGGCATGCTATAGTATGCCGTTCGAGACCATGGGCTATAGCCCATCGCCATGGTCATAAATGATGAAAAACAAGGATTTGAAAAAAAGACGAAAATGACTCCGAGACGATGGGCTATAGCCCATGGTCTCGGAGTGATTTTCGTCTTTTTTTCAAATCCTCAAAAATGATGCAAAACGGCATTCGAGACCATGGGCTATAGCCCATCGCCATGGTCATAAATGATGAAAAACGAGGATTTGAAAAAAAGACGAAAATGACTCCGAGACGATGGGCTATAGCCCATGGTCTCGGGGTGATTTTCGTCTTTTTTTCAAATCCTAAAAAATGATGGAAAACGGCATGCTATAGTATGCCGTTCGAGACCATGGGCTATAGCCCATCGCCATGGTCATAAATGATGAAAAACGAGGATTTGAAAAAAAGACGAAAATGACTCCGAGACGATGGGCTATAGCCCATGGTCTCGGGGTGATTTTCGTCTTTTTTTCAAATCCTCAAAAATGATGGAAAACGGCATGCTATAGTATGCCGTTCGAGACCATGGGCTATAGCCCATCGCCATGGTCATAAATGATGAAAAACGAGGATTTGAAAAAAAGACGAAAATGACTCCGAGACGATGGGCTATAGCCCATGGTCTCGGGGTGATTTTCGTCTTTTTTTCAAATCCTAAAAAATGATGGAAAACGGCATGCTATAGTATGCCGTTCGAGAGAATGGGCTATAGCCCATCGCCATGGTCATAAATGATGAAAGACGAGGATTTGAAAAAAATACGAAAATGACTCCGAGACGATGGGCTATAGCCCATGGTCTCGGAGTGATTTTCGTCTTTTTTTCAAATCCTCAAAAATGATGGAAAACGGCATGCTATAGTATGCCGTTCGAGACCATGGGCTATAGCCCATCGCCATGGTCATAAATTATGAAAAACGAGGATTTGAAAAAAAGACGAAAATGACTCCGAGACGATGGGCTATAGCCCATGGTCTCGGAGTGATTTTCGTCTTTTTTTCAAATCCTCAAAAATGATGGAAAACGGCATGCTATAGTATGCCGTTCGAGACCATGGGCTATAGCCCATCGCCATGGTCATAAATGATGAAAAACGAGGATTTGAAAAAAAGACGAAAATGACTCCGAGACGATGGGCTATAGCCCATGGTCTCGGAGTGATTTTCGTCTTTTTTTCAAATCCTCAAAAATGATGGAAAACGGCATGCTATAGTATGCCGTTCGAGACCATGGGCTATAGCCCATCGCCATGGTCATAAATGATGAAAAACGAGGATTTGAAAAAAAGACGAAAATGACTCCGAGACGATGGGCTATAGCCCATGGTCTCGGGGTGATTTTCGTCTTTTTTTCAAATCCTCAAAAATGATAGAAAACGGCATGCTATAGTATGCCGTTCGAGACCATGGGCTATAGCCCATCGCCATGGTCATAAATGATGAAAAACGAGGATTTGAAAAAAAGACGAAAATGACTCCGAGACGATGGGCTATAGCCCATGGTCTCGGGGTGATTTTCGTCTTTTTTTCAAATCCTAAAAAATTATGGAAAACGGCATGCTATAGTATGCCGTTCGAGACCATGGGCTATAGCCCATCGCCATGGTCATAAATGATGAAAAACGAGGATTTGAAAAAAAGACGAAAATGACTCCGAGACGATGGGCTATAGCCCATGGTCTCGGAGTGATTTTCGTCTTTTTTTCAAATCCTCAAAAATGATGGAAAACGGCATGCTATAGTATGCCGTTCGAGACCATGGGCTATAGCCCATCGCCATGGTCATAAATGATGAAAAACGAGGATTTGAAAAAAAGACGAAAATGACTCCGAGACGATGGGCTATAGCCCATGGTCTCGGAGTGATTTTCGTCTTTTTTTCAAATCCTCAAAAATGATGGAAAACGGCATGCTATAGTATGCCGTTCGAGACCATGGGCTATAGCCCATCGCCATGGTCTTAAATGATGAAAAACGAGGATTTGAAAAAAAGACGAAAATGAATCCGAGACGATGGGCTATAGCCCATGGTCTCGGGGGGATTTTCGTCTTTTTTTCAAATCCTCAAAAATGATAGAAAACGGCATGCTATAGTATGCCGTTCGAGACCATGGGCTATAGCCCATCGCCATGGTCATAAATGATGAAAAACGAGGATTTGAAAAAAAGACGAAAATGACTCCGAGACGATGGGCTATAGCCCATGGTCTCGGGGTGATTTTCGTCTTTTTTTCAAATCCTAAAAAATTATGGAAAACGGCATGCTATAGTATGCCGTTCGAGACCATGGGCTATAGCCCATCGCCATGGTCATAAATGATGAAAAACGAGGATTTGAAAAAAAGACGAAAATGACTCCGAGACGATGGGCTATAGCCCATGGTCTCGGGGTGATTTTCGTCTTTTTTTCAAATCCTAAAAAATGATGGAAAACGGCATGCTATAGTATGCCGTTCGAGACCATGGGCTATAGCCCATCGCCATGGTCATAAATGATGAAAAACAAGGATTTGAAAAAAAGACGAAAATGACTCCGAGACGATGGGCTATAGCCCATGGTCTCGGAGTGATTTTCGTCTTTTTTTCAAATCCTCAAAAATGATGCAAAACGGCATTCGAGACCATGGGCTATAGCCCATCGCCATGGTCATAAATGATGAAAAACGAGGATTTGAAAAAAAGACGAAAATGACTCCGAGACGATGGGCTATAGCCCATGGTCTCGGGGTGATTTTCGTCTTTTTTTCAAATCCTAAAAAATTATGGAAAACGGCATGCTATAGTATGCCGTTCGAGACCATGGGCTATAGCCCATCGCCATGGTCATAAATGATGAAAAACGAGGATTTGAAAAAAAGACGAAAATGACTCCGAGACGATGGGCTATAGCCCATGGTCTCGGGGTGATTTTCGTCTTTTTTTCAAATCCTCAAAAATGATGGAAAACGGCATGCTATAGTATGCCGTTCGAGACCATGGGCTATAGCCCATCGCCATGGTCATAAATGATGAAAAACGAGGATTTGAAAAAAAGACGAAAATGACTCCGAGACGATGGGCTATAGCCCATGGTCTCGGGGTGATTTTCGTCTTTTTTTCAAATCCTAAAAAATGATGGAAAACGGCATGCTATAGTATGCCGTTCGAGAGAATGGGCTATAGCCCATCGCCATGGTCATAAATGATGAAAGACGAGGATTTGAAAAAAATACGAAAATGACTCCGAGACGATGGGCTATAGCCCATGGTCTCGGAGTGATTTTCGTCTTTTTTTCAAATCCTCAAAAATGATGGAAAACGGCATGCTATAGTATGCCGTTCGAGACCATGGGCTATAGCCCATCGCCATGGTCATAAATTATGAAAAACGAGGATTTGAAAAAAAGACGAAAATGACTCCGAGACGATGGGCTATAGCCCATGGTCTCGGAGTGATTTTCGTCTTTTTTTCAAATCCTCAAAAATGATGGAAAACGGCATGCTATAGTATGCCGTTCGAGACCATGGGCTATAGCCCATCGCCATGGTCATAAATGATGAAAAACGAGGATTTGAAAAAAAGACGAAAATGACTCCGAGACGATGGGCTATAGCCCATGGTCTCGGAGTGATTTTCGTCTTTTTTTCAAATCCTCAAAAATGATGGAAAACGGCATGCTATAGTATGCCGTTCGAGACCATGGGCTATAGCCCATCGCCATGGTCATAAATGATGAAAAACGAGGATTTGAAAAAAAGACGAAAATGACTCCGAGACGATGGGCTATAGCCCATGGTCTCGGGGTGATTTTCGTCTTTTTTTCAAATCCTCAAAAATGATAGAAAACGGCATGCTATAGTATGCCGTTCGAGACCATGGGCTATAGCCCATCGCCATGGTCATAAATGATGAAAAACGAGGATTTGAAAAAAAGACGAAAATGACTCCGAGACGATGGGCTATAGCCCATGGTCTCGGGGTGATTTTCGTCTTTTTTTCAAATCCTAAAAAAATATGGAAAACGGCATGCTATAGTATGCCGTTCGAGACCATGGGCTATAGCCCATCGCCATGGTCATAAATGATGAAAAACGAGGATTTGAAAAAAAGACGAAAATGACTCCGAGACGATGGGCTATAGCCCATGGTCTCGGAGTGATTTTCGTCTTTTTTTCAAATCCTCAAAAATGATGGAAAACGGCATGCTATAGTATGCCGTTCGAGACCATGGGCTATAGCCCATCGCCATGGTCATAAATGATGAAAAACGAGGATTTGAAAAAAAGACGAAAATGACTCCGAGACGATGGGCTATAGCCCATGGTCTCGGAGTGATTTTCGTCTTTTTTTCAAATCCTCAAAAATGATGGAAAACGGCATGCTATAGTATGCCGTTCGAGACCATGGGCTATAGCCCATCGCCATGGTCATAAATGATGAAAAACGAGGATTTGAAAAAAAGACGAAAATGACTCCGAGACGATGGGCTATAGCCCATGGTCTCGGGGGGATTTTCGTCTTTTTTTCAAATCCTCAAAAATGATAGAAAACGGCATGCTATAGTATGCCGTTCGAGACCATGGGCTATAGCCCATCGCCATGGTCATAAATGATGAAAAACGAGGATTTGAAAAAAAGACGAAAATGACTCCGAGACGATGGGCTATAGCCCATGGTCTCGGGGTGATTTTCGTCTTTTTTTCAAATCCTAAAAAATTATGGAAAACGGCATGCTATATTATGCCGTTCGAGACCATGGGCTATAGCCCATCGCCATGGTCATAAATGATGAAAAACGAGGATTTGAAAAAAAGACGAAAATGACTCCGAGACGATGGGCTATAGCCCATGGTCTCGGAGTGATTTTCGTCTTTTTTTCAAATCCTCAAAAATGATGGAAAACGGCATGCTATAGTATGCCGTTCGAGACCATGGGCTATAGCCCATCGCCATGGTCATAAATGATGAAAAACGAGGATTTGAAAAAAAGACGAAAATGACTCCGAGACGATGGGCTATAGCCCATGGTCTCGGAGTGATTTTCGTCTTTTTTTCAAATCCTCAAAAATGATGGAAAACGGCATGCTATAGTATGCCGTTCGAGACCATGGGCTATAGCCCATCGCCATGGTCATAAATGATGAAAAACGAGGATTTGAAAAAAAGACGAAAATGACTCCGAGACGATGGGCTATAGCCCATGGTCTCGGGGTGATTTTCGTCTTTTTTTCAAATCCTCAAAAATGATAGAAAACGGCATGCTATAGTATGCCGTTCGAGACCATGGGCTATAGCCCATCGCCATGGTCATAAATGATGAAAAACGAGGATTTGAAAAAAAGACGAAAATGACTCCGAGACGATGGGCTATAGCCCATGGTCTCGGGGTGATTTTCGTCTTTTTTTCAAATCCTAAAAAATTATGGAAAACGGCATGCTATAGTATGCCGTTCGAGACCATGGGCTATAGCCCATCGCCATGGTCATAAATGATGAAAAACGAGGATTTGAAAAAAAGACGAAAATGACTCCGAGACGATGGGCTATAGCCCATGGTCTCGGAGTGATTTTCGTCTTTTTTTCAAATCCTCAAAAATGATGGAAAACGGCATGCTATAGTATACCGTTCGAGACCATGGGCTATAGCCCATCGCCATGGTCATAAATGATGAAAAACGAGGATTTGAAAAAAAGACGAAAATGACTCCGAGACGATGGGCTATAGCCCATGGTCTCGGAGTGATTTTCGTCTTTTTTTCAAATCCTCAAAAATGATGGAAAACGGCATGCTATAGTATGCCGTTCGAGACCATGGGCTATAGCCCATCGCCATGGTCATAAATGATGAAAAACGAGGATTTGAAAAAAAGACGAAAATGACTCCGAGACGATGGGCTATAGCCCATGGTCTCGGGGTGATTTTCGTCTTTTTTTCAAATCCTCAAAAATGATGGAAAACGGCATGATATAGTATGCCGTTCGAGACCATGGGCTATAGCCCATCGCCATGGTCATAAATGATGAAAGACGAGGATTTGAAAAAAAGACGAAAATGACTCCGAGACGATGGGCTATAGCCCATGGTCTCGGAGTGATTTTCGCCTTTTTTTCAAATCCTCAAAAATGATGGAAAACGGCATGCTATAGTATGCCGTTCGAGACCATGGGCTATAGCCCATCGCCATGGTCATAAATGATGAAAAACGAGGATTTGAAAAAAAGACGAAAATGACTCCGAGACGATGGGCTATAGCCCATGGTCTCGGAGTGATTTTCGTCTTTTTTTCAAATCCTCAAAAATGATGCAAAACGGCATGCTATAGTATGCCGTTCGAGACCATGGGCTATAGCCCATCGCCATGGTCATAAATGATGAAAAACGAGGATTTGAAAAAAAGACGAAAATGACTCCGAGACGATGGGCTATAGCCCATGGTCTCGGGGTGATTTTCGTCTTTTTTTCAAATCCTAAAAAATGATGGAAAACGGCATGCTATAGTATGCCGTTCGAGACCATGGGCTATAGCCCATCGCCATGGTCATAAATGATGAAAAACAAGGATTTGAAAAAAAGACGAAAATGACTCCGAGACGATGGGCTATAGCCCATGGTCTCGGAGTGATTTTCGTCTTTTTTTCAAATCCTCAAAAATGATGCAAAACGGCATTCGAGACCATGGGCTATAGCCCATCGCCATGGTCATAAATGATGAAAAACGAGGATTTGAAAAAAAGACGAAAATGACTCCGAGACGATGGGCTATAGCCCATGGTCTCGGGGTGATTTTCGTCTTTTTTTCAAATCCTCAAAAATGATGGAAAACGGCATGCTATAGTATGCCGTTCGAGACCATGGGCTATAGCCCATCGCCATGGTCATAAATGATGAAAGACGAGGATTTGAAAAAAAGACGAAAATGACTCCGAGACGATGGGCTATAGCCCATGGTCTCGGAGTGATTTTCGCCTTTTTTTCAAATCCTCAAAAATGATGGAAAACGGCATGCTATAGTATGCCGTTCGAGACCATGGGCTATAGCCCATCGCCATGGTCATAAATGATGAAAAACAAGGATTTGAAAAAAAGACGAAAATGACTCCGAGACGATGGGCTATAGCCCATGGTCTCGGAGTGATTTTCGTCTTTTTTTCAAATCCTCAAAAATGATGCAAAACGGCATGCTATAGTATGCCGTTCGAGACCATGGGCTATAGCCCATCGCCATGGTCATAAATGATGAAAAACGAGGATTTGAAAAAAAGACGAAAATGACTCCGAGACGATGGGCTATAGCCCATGGTCTCGGAGTGATTTTCGTCTTTTTTTCAAATCCTCAAAAATGATGCAAAACGGCATTCGAGACCATGGGCTATAGCCCATCGCCATGGTCATAAATTATGAAAAACGAGGATTTGAAAAAAAGACGAAAATGACTCCGAGACGATGGGCTATAGCCCATGGTCTCGGGGTGATTTTCGTCTTTTTTTCAAATCCTCAAAAATGATAGAAAACGGCATGCTATAGTATGCCGTTCGAGACCATGGGCTATAGCCCATCGCCATGGTCATAAATGATGAAAAACGAGGATTTGAAAAAAAGACGAAAATGACTCCGAGACGATGGGCTATAGCCCATGGTCTCGGGGTGATTTTCGTCTTTTTTTCAAATCCTAAAAAATGATGGAAAACGGCATGCTATAGTATGCCGTTCGAGACCATGGGCTATAGCCCATCGCCATGGTCATAAATGATGAAAAACGAGGATTTGAAAAAAAGACGAAAATGACTCCGAGACGATGGGCTATAGCCCATGGTCTCGGAGTGATTTTCGTCTTTTTTTCAAATCCTCAAAAATGATGGAAAACGGCATGCTATAGTATGCCGTTCGAGACCATGGGCTATAGCCCATCGCCATGGTCATAAATGATGAAAAACGAGGATTTGAAAAAAAGACGAAAATGACTCCGAGACGATGGGCTATAGCCCATGGTCTCGGAGTGATTTTCGTCTTTTTTTCAAATCCTCAAAAATTATGGAAAACGGCATGCTATAGTATGCCGTTCGAGACCATGGGCTATAGCCCATCGCCATGGTCATAAATGATGAAAAACGAGGATTTGAAAAAAAGACGAAAATGACTCCGAGACGATGGGCTATAGCCCATGGTCTCGGGGTGATTTTCGTCTATTTTTCAAATCCTCAAAAATGATGGAAAACGGCATGCTATAGTATGCCGTTCGAGACCATGGGCTATAGCCCATCGCCATGGTCATAAATGATGAAAAACGAGGATTTGAAAAAAAGACGAAAATGACTCCGAGACGATGGGCTATAGCCCATGGTCTCGGGGTGATTTTCGTCTTTTTTTCAAATCCTCAAAAATGATAGAAAACGGCATGCTATAGTATGCCGTTCGAGACCATGGGCTATAGCCCATCGCCATGGTCATAAATGATGAAAAACGAGGATTTGAAAAAAAGACGAAAATGACTCCGAGACGATGGGCTATAGCCCATGGTCTCGGAGTGATTTTCGTCTTTTTTTCAAATCCTCAAAAATGATGCAAAACGGCATGCTATAGTATGCCGTTCGAGACCATGGGCTATAGCCCATCGCCATGGTCATAAATGATGAAAAACGAGGATTTGAAAAAAAGATTGAAATGACTCCGAGACGATGGGCTATAGCCCATGGTCTCGGGGTGATTTTCGTCTTTTTTTCAAATCCTAAAAAATGATGGAAAACGGCATGCTATAGTATGCCGTTCGAGACCATGGGCTATAGCCCATCGCCATGGTCATAAATGATGAAAAACAAGGATTTGAAAAAAAGACGAAAATGACTCCGAGACGATGGGCTATAGCCCATGGTCTCGGAGTGATTTTCGTCTTTTTTTCAAATCCTCAAAAATGATGCAAAACGGCATTCGAGACCATGGGCTATAGCCCATCGCCATGGTCATAAATGATGAAAAACGAGGATTTGAAAAAAAGACGAAAATGACTCCGAGACGATGGGCTATAGCCCATGGTCTCGGGGTGATTTTCGTCTATTTTTCAAATCCTCAAAAATGATGGAAAACGGCATGCTATAGTATGCCGTTCGAGACCATGGGCTATAGCCCATCGCCATGGTCATAAATGATGAAAAACGAGGATTTGAAAAAAAGGCGAAAATGACTCCGAGACGATGGGCTATAGCCCATGGTCTCGGGGTGATTTTCGTCTTTTTTTCAAATCCTCAAAAATGATAGAAAACGGCATGCTATAGTATGCCGTTCGAGACCATGGGCTATAGCCCATCGCCATGGTCATAAATGATGAAAAACGAGGATTTGAAAAAAAGACGAAAATGACTCCGAGACGATGGGCTATAGCCCATGGTCTCGGAGTGATTTTCGTCTTTTTTTCAAATCCTCAAAAATGATGCAAAACGGCATGCTATAGTATGCCGTTCGAGACCATGGGCTATAGCCCATCGCCATGGTCATAAATGATGAAAAACGAGGATTTGAAAAAAAGACGAAAATGACTCCGAGACGATGGGCTATAGCCCATGGTCTCGGGGTGATTTTCGTCTTTTTTTCAAATCCTAAAAAATGATGGAAAACGGCATGCTATAGTATGCCGTTCGAGACCATGGGCTATAGCCCATCGCCATGGTCATAAATGATGAAAAACAAGGATTTGAAAAAAAGACGAAAATGACTCCGAGACGATGGGCTATAGCCCATGGTCTCGGAGTGATTTTTGTCTTTTTTTCAAATCCTCAAAAATGATGCAAAACGGCATTCGAGACCATGGGCTATAGCCCATCGCCATGGTCATAAATGATGAAAAACGAGGATTTGAAAAAAAGACGAAAATGACTCCGAGACGATGGGCTATAGCCCATGGTCTCGGAGTGATTTTCGTCTTTTTTTCAAATCCTCAAAAATGATGGAAACGGCATGCTATAGTATGCCGTTCGAGACCATGGGCTATAGCCCATCGCCATGGTCATAAATGATGAAAAACGAGGATTTGAAAAAAAGACGAAAATGACTCCGAGACGATGGGCTATAGCCCATGGTCTCGGAGTGATTTTCGTCTTTTTTTCAAATCCTCAAAAATGATGGAAAACGGCATGCTATAGTATGCCGTTCGAGACCATGGGCTATAGCCCATCGCCATGGTCATAAATGATGAAAAACGAGGATTTGAAAAAAAGACGAAAATGACTCCGAGACGATGGGCTATAGCCCATGGTCTCGGGGTGATTTTCGTCTTTTTTTCAAATCCTCAAAAATGATGGAAAACGGCATGATATAGTATGCCGTTCGAGACCATGGGCTATAGCCCATCGCCATGGTCATAAATGATGAAAGACGAGGATTTGAAAAAAAGACGAAAATGACTCCGAGACGATGGGCTATAGCCCATGGTCTCGGAGTGATTTTCGCCTTTTTTTCAAATCCTCAAAAATGATGGAAAACGGCATGCTATAGTATGCCGTTCGAGACCATGGGCTATAGCCCATCGCCATGGTCATAAATGATGAAAAACGAGGATTTGAAAAAAAGACGAAAATGACTCCGAGACGATGGGCTATAGCCCATGGTCTCGGAGTGATTTTCGTCTTTTTTTCAAATCCTCAAAAATGATGCAAAACGGCATGCTATAGTATGCCGTTCGAGACCATGGGCTATAGCCCATCGCCATGGTCATAAATGATGAAAAACGAGGATTTGAAAAAAAGACGAAAATGACTCCGAGACGATGGGCTATAGCCCATGGTCTCGGGGTGATTTTCGTCTTTTTTTCAAATCCTAAAAAATGATGGAAAACGGCATGCTATAGTATGCCGTTCGAGACCATGGGCTATAGCCCATCGCCATGGTCATAAATGATGAAAAACAAGGATTTGAAAAAAAGACGAAAATGACTCCGAGACGATGGGCTATAGCCCATGGTCTCGGAGTGATTTTCGTCTTTTTTTCAAATCCTCAAAAATGATGCAAAACGGCATTCGAGACCATGGGCTATAGCCCATCGCCATGGTCATAAATGATGAAAAACGAGGATTTGAAAAAAAGACGAAAATGACTCCGAGACGATGGGCTATAGCCCATGGTCTCGGGGTGATTTTCGTCTTTTTTTCAAATCCTCAAAAATGATGGAAAACGGCATGCTATAGTATGCCGTTCGAGACCATGGGCTATAGCCCATCGCCATGGTCATAAATGATGAAAGACGAGGATTTGAAAAAAAGACGAAAATGACTCCGAGACGATGGGCTATAGCCCATGGTCTCGGAGTGATTTTCGCCTTTTTTTCAAATCCTCAAAAATGATGGAAAACGGCATGCTATAGTATGCCGTTCGAGACCATGGGCTATAGCCCATCGCCATGGTCATAAATGATGAAAAACAAGGATTTGAAAAAAAGACGAAAATGACTCCGAGACGATGGGCTATAGCCCATGGTCTCGGAGTGATTTTCGTCTTTTTTTCAAATCCTCAAAAATGATGCAAAACGGCATGCTATAGTATGCCGTTCGAGACCATGGGCTATAGCCCATCGCCATGGTCATAAATGATGAAAAACGAGGATTTGAAAAAAAGACGAAAATGACTCCGAGACGATGGGCTATAGCCCATGGTCTCGGAGTGATTTTCGTCTTTTTTTCAAATCCTCAAAAATGATGCAAAACGGCATTCGAGACCATGGGCTATAGCCCATCGCCATGGTCATAAATTATGAAAAACGAGGATTTGAAAAAAAGACGAAAATGACTCCGAGACGATGGGCTATAGCCCATGGTCTCGGGGTGATTTTCGTCTTTTTTTCAAATCCTCAAAAATGATAGAAAACGGCATGCTATAGTATGCCGTTCGAGACCATGGGCTATAGCCCATCGCCATGGTCATAAATGATGAAAAACGAGGATTTGAAAAAAAGACGAAAATGACTCCGAGACGATGGGCTATAGCCCATGGTCTCGGGGTGATTTTCGTCTTTTTTTCAAATCCTAAAAAATGATGGAAAACGGCATGCTATAGTATGCCGTTCGAGACCATGGGCTATAGCCCATCGCCATGGTCATAAATGATGAAAAACGAGGATTTGAAAAAAAGACGAAAATGACTCCGAGACGATGGGCTATAGCCCATGGTCTCGGAGTGATTTTCGTCTTTTTTTCAAATCCTCAAAAATGATGGAAAACGGCATGCTATAGTATGCCGTTCGAGACCATGGGCTATAGCCCATCGCCATGGTCATAAATGATGAAAAACGAGGATTTGAAAAAAAGACGAAAATGACTCCGAGACGATGGGCTATAGCCCATGGTCTCGGAGTGATTTTCGTCTTTTTTTCAAATCCTCAAAAATTATGGAAAACGGCATGCTATAGTATGCCGTTCGAGACCATGGGCTATAGCCCATCGCCATGGTCATAAATGATGAAAAACGAGGATTTGAAAAAAAGACGAAAATGACTCCGAGACGATGGGCTATAGCCCATGGTCTCGGGGTGATTTTCGTCTATTTTTCAAATCCTCAAAAATGATGGAAAACGGCATGCTATAGTATGCCGTTCGAGACCATGGGCTATAGCCCATCGCCATGGTCATAAATGATGAAAAACGAGGATTTGAAAAAAAGACGAAAATGACTCCGAGACGATGGGCTATAGCCCATGGTCTCGGGGTGATTTTCGTCTTTTTTTCAAATCCTCAAAAATGATAGAAAACGGCATGCTATAGTATGCCGTTCGAGACCATGGGCTATAGCCCATCGCCATGGTCATAAATGATGAAAAACGAGGATTTGAAAAAAAGACGAAAATGACTCCGAGACGATGGGCTATAGCCCATGGTCTCGGAGTGATTTTCGTCTTTTTTTCAAATCCTCAAAAATGATGCAAAACGGCATGCTATAGTATGCCGTTCGAGACCATGGGCTATAGCCCATCGCCATGGTCATAAATGATGAAAAACGAGGATTTGAAAAAAAGATTGAAATGACTCCGAGACGATGGGCTATAGCCCATGGTCTCGGGGTGATTTTCGTCTTTTTTTCAAATCCTAAAAAATGATGGAAAACGGCATGCTATAGTATGCCGTTCGAGACCATGGGCTATAGCCCATCGCCATGGTCATAAATGATGAAAAACAAGGATTTGAAAAAAAGACGAAAATGACTCCGAGACGATGGGCTATAGCCCATGGTCTCGGAGTGATTTTCGTCTTTTTTTCAAATCCTCAAAAATGATGCAAAACGGCATTCGAGACCATGGGCTATAGCCCATCGCCATGGTCATAAATGATGAAAAACGAGGATTTGAAAAAAAGACGAAAATGACTCCGAGACGATGGGCTATAGCCCATGGTCTCGGGGTGATTTTCGTCTATTTTTCAAATCCTCAAAAATGATGGAAAACGGCATGCTATAGTATGCCGTTCGAGACCATGGGCTATAGCCCATCGCCATGGTCATAAATGATGAAAAACGAGGATTTGAAAAAAAGGCGAAAATGACTCCGAGACGATGGGCTATAGCCCATGGTCTCGGGGTGATTTTCGTCTTTTTTCAAATCCTCAAAAATGATAGAAAACGGCATGCTATAGTATGCCGTTCGAGACCATGGGCTATAGCCCATCGCCATGGTCATAAATGATGAAAAACGAGGATTTGAAAAAAAGACGAAAATGACTCCGAGACGATGGGCTATAGCCCATGGTCTCGGAGTGATTTTCGTCTTTTTTTCAAATCCTCAAAAATGATGCAAAACGGCATGCTATAGTATGCCGTTCGAGACCATGGGCTATAGCCCATCGCCATGGTCATAAATGATGAAAAACGAGGATTTGAAAAAAAGACGAAAATGACTCCGAGACGATGGGCTATAGCCCATGGTCTCGGGGTGATTTTCGTCTTTTTTTCAAATCCTAAAAAATGATGGAAAACGGCATGCTATAGTATGCCGTTCGAGACCATGGGCTATAGCCCATCGCCATGGTCATAAATGATGAAAAACAAGGATTTGAAAAAAAGACGAAAATGACTCCGAGACGATGGGCTATAGCCCATGGTCTCGGAGTGATTTTTGACTTTTTTTCAAATCCTCAAAAATGATGCAAAACGGCATTCGAGACCATGGGCTATAGCCCATCGCCATGGTCATAAATGATGAAAAACGAGGATTTGAAAAAAAGACGAAAATGACTCCGAGACGATGGGCTATAGCCCATGGTCTCGGAGTGATTTTCGTCTTTTTTTCAAATCCTCAAAAATGATGGAAACGGCATGCTATAGTATGCCGTTCGAGACCATGGGCTATAGCCCATCGCCATGGTCATAAATGATGAAAAACGAGGATTTGAAAAAAAGACGAAAATGACTCCGAGACGATGGGCTATAGCCCATGGTCTCGGAGTGATTTTCGTCTTTTTTTCAAATCCTCAAAAATGATGGAAAACGGCATGCTATAGTATGCCGTTCGAGACCATGGGCTATAGCCCATCGCCATGGTCATAAATGATGAAAAACGAGGATTTGAAAAAAAGACGAAAATGACTCCGAGACGATGGGCTATAGCCCATGGTCTCGGGGTGATTTTCGTCTTTTTTTCAAATCCTCAAAAATGATGGAAAACGGCATGCTATAGTATGCCGTTCGAGACCATGGGCTATAGCCCATCGCCATGGTCATAAATGATGAAAAACGAGGATTTGAAAAAAAGACGAAAATGACTCCGAGACGATGGGCTATAGCCCATGGTCTCGGAGTGATTTTCGTCTTTTTTTCAAATCCTCAAAAATTATGGAAAACGGCATGCTATAGTATGCCGTTCGAGACCATGGGCTATAGCCCATCGCCATGGTCATAAATGATGAAAAACAAGGATTTGAAAACAAGACGAAAATGACTCCGAGACGATGGGCTATAGCCCATGGTCTCGGAGTGATTTTCGTCTTTTTTTCAAATCCTCAAAAATGATGCAAAACGGCATTCGAGACCATGGGCTATAGCCCATCGCCATGGTCATAAATGATGAAAAACGAGGATTTGAAAAAAAGACGAAAATGACTCCGAGACGATGGGCTATAGCCCATGGTCTCGGAGTGATTTTCGTCTTTTTTTCAAATCCTCAAAAATGATGGAAAACGGCATGCTATAGTATGCCGTTCGAGACCATGGGCTATAGCCCATCGCCATGGTCATAAATGATGAAAGACGAGGATTTGAAAAAAAGACGAAAATGACTCCGAGACGATGGGCTATAGCCCATGGTCTCGGAGTGATTTTCGTCTTTTTTTCAAATCCTCAAAAATGATGGAAAACGGCATGCTATAGTATGCCGTTCGAGACCATGGGCTATAGCCCATCGCCATGGTCATAAATGATGAAAAACGAGGATTTGAAAAAAAGACGAAAATGACTCCGAGACGATGGGCTATAGCCCATGGTCTCGGAGTGATTTTCGTCTTTTTTTCAAATCCTCAAAAATGATGGAAACGGCATGCTATAGTATGCCGTTCGAGACCATGGGCTATAGCCCATCGCCATGGTCATAAATGATGAAAAACGAGGATTTGAAAAAAAGACGAAAATGACTCCGAGACGATGGGCTATAGCCCATGGTCTCGGAGTGATTTTCGTCTTTTTTTCAAATCCTCAAAAATGATGGAAAACGGCATGCTATAGTATGCCGTTCGAGACCATGGGCTATAGCCCATCGCCATGGTCATAAATGATGAAAGACGAGGATTTGAAAAAAAGACGAAAATGACTCCGAGACGATGGGCTATAGCCCATGGTCTCGGAGTGATTTTCGTCTTTTTTTCAAATCCTCAAAAATTATGGAAAACGGCATGCTATAGTATGCCGTTCGAGACCATGGGCTATAGCCCATCGCCATGGTCATAAATGATGAAAAACGAGGATTTGAAAAAAAGACGAAAATGACTCCGAGACGATGGGCTATAGCCCATGGTCTCGGAGTGATTTTCGTCTTTTTTTCAAATCCTCAAAAATGATGGAAACGGCATGCTATAGTATGCCGTTCGAGACCATGGGCTATAGCCCATCGCCATGGTCATAAATGATGAAAAACGAGGATTTGAAAAAAAGACGAAAATGACTCCGAGACGATGGGCTATAGCCCATGGTCTCGGAGTGATTTTCGTCTTTTTTTCAAATCCTCAAAAATGATGCAAAACGGCATTCGAGACCATGGGCTATAGCCCATCGCCATGGTCATAAATGATGAAAAACGAGGATTTGAAAAAAAGACGAAAATGACTCCGAGACGATGGGCTATAGCCCATGGTCTCGGGGTGATTTTCGTCTTTTTTTCAAATCCTAAAAAATGATGGAAAACGGCATGCTATAGTATGCCGTTCGAGACCATGGGCTATAGCCCATCGCCATGGTCATAAATGATGAAAGACGAGGATTTGAAAAAAAGACGAAAATGACTCCGAGACGATGGGCTATAGCCCATGGTCTCGGAGTGATTTTCGTCTTTTTTTCAAATCCTCAAAAATGATGGAAACGGCATGCTATAGTATGCCGTTCGAGACCATGGGCTATAGCCCATCGCCATGGTCATAAATGATGAAAAACGAGGATTTGAAAAAAAGACGAAAATGACTCCGAGACGATGGGCTATAGCCCATGGTCTCGGAGTGATTTTCGTCTTTTTTTCAAATCCTCAAAAATGATGGAAAACGGCATGCTATAGTATGCCGTTCGAGACCATGGGCTATAGCCCATCGCCATGGTCATAAATGATGAAAAACGAGGATTTGAAAAAAAGACGAAAATGACTCCGAGACGATGGGCTATAGCCCATGGTCTCGGGGTGATTTTCGTCTTTTTTTCAAATCCTCAAAAATGATGGAAAACGGCATGCTATAGTATGCCGTTCGAGACCATGGGCTATAGCCCATCGCCATGGTCATAAATGATGAAAAACGAGGATTTGAAAAAAAGACGAAAATGACTCCGAGACGATGGGCTATAGCCCATGGTCTCGGAGTGATTTTCGTCTTTTTTTCAAATCCTCAAAAATTATGGAAAACGGCATGCTATAGTATGCCGTTCGAGACCATGGGCTATAGCCCATCGCCATGGTCATAAATGATGAAAAACAAGGATTTGAAAACAAGACGAAAATGACTCCGAGACGATGGGCTATAGCCCATGGTCTCGGAGTGATTTTCGTCTTTTTTTCAAATCCTCAAAAATGATGCAAAACGGCATTCGAGACCATGGGCTATAGCCCATCGCCATGGTCATAAATGATGAAAAACGAGGATTTGAAAAAAAGACGAAAATGACTCCGAGACGATGGGCTATAGCCCATGGTCTCGGAGTGATTTTCGTCTTTTTTTCAAATCCTCAAAAATGATGGAAAACGGCATGCTATAGTATGCCGTTCGAGACCATGGGCTATAGCCCATCGCCATGGTCATAAATGATGAAAGACGAGGATTTGAAAAAAAGACGAAAATGACTCCGAGACGATGGGCTATAGCCCATGGTCTCGGAGTGATTTTCGTCTTTTTTTCAAATCCTCAAAAATGATGGAAAACGGCATGCTATAGTATGCCGTTCGAGACCATGGGCTATAGCCCATCGCCATGGTCATAAATGATGAAAAACGAGGATTTGAAAAAAAGACGAAAATGACTCCGAGACGATGGGCTATAGCCCATGGTCTCGGAGTGATTTTCGTCTTTTTTTCAAATCCTCAAAAATGATGGAAACGGCATGCTATAGTATGCCGTTCGAGACCATGGGCTATAGCCCATCGCCATGGTCATAAATGATGAAAAACGAGGATTTGAAAAAAAGACGAAAATGACTCCGAGACGATGGGCTATAGCCCATGGTCTCGGAGTGATTTTCGTCTTTTTTTCAAATCCTCAAAAATGATGGAAAACGGCATGCTATAGTATGCCGTTCGAGACCATGGGCTATAGCCCATCGCCATGGTCATAAATGATGAAAAACGAGGATTTGAAAAAAAGACGAAAATGACTCCGAGACGATGGGCTATAGCCCATGGTCTCGGGGTGATTTTCGTCTTTTTTTCAAATCCTCAAAAATGATGGAAAACGGCATGCTATAGTATGCCGTTCGAGACCATGGGCTATAGCCCATCGCCATGGTCATAAATGATGAAAAACGAGGATTTGAAAAAAAGACGAAAATGACTCCGAGACGATGGGCTATAGCCCATGGTCTCGGAGTGATTTTCGTCTTTTTTTCAAATCCTCAAAAATGATGGAAAACGGCATGCTATAGTATGCCGTTCGAGACCATGGGCTATAGCCCATCGCCATGGTCATAAATGATGAAAAACGAGGATTTGAAAAAAAGACGAAAATGACTCCGAGACGATGGGCTATAGCCCATGGTCTCGGAGTGATTTTCGTCTTTTTTTCAAATCCTCAAACATGATGGAAAACGGCATGCTATAGTATGCCGTTCGAGACCATGGGCTATAGCCCATCGCCATGGTCATAAATGATGAAAAACAAGGATTTGAAAAAAAGACGAAAATGACTCCGAGACGATGGGCTATAGCCCATGGTCTCGGAGTGATTTTCGTCTTTTTTTCAAATCCTCAAAAATGATGCAAAACGGCATGCTATAGTATGCCGTTCGAGACCATGCGCTATAGCCCATCGTCTCGGAGCGCATGCTATAGGGTGATAAATCATTTAAATACAACAAATTGAGCAGAGCACCACAGGGAGTTGAACCCCGTTCTGGTAAACCAGGAAGTACCACACCAGTGCCTTAGTTTGTTTTGTTGTATAGTTTTATTAGAGTTTTATCCTATAGTTATATTAGAGTTATATTATAGTTGTATCCTATAGTTATATTATAGTTGTATTAGAGTTTTATTAGAGTTTTATTAGAGTTTTATCCTAGAGTTTTATCCTAGAGTTTTATCTTATAGTTGTATTAGAGTTTTATTATCCTATAGTTTTATTTTAGTTTATTTTAGTTTTATTAGAGTTTTTCCGTCACGCTTTTCCGTCACGCTTTTCCGTCACGCTTTTTCAGCGACAGGCTATAGTCCATGATGTCGGAGGGCATACTATAGTATGTCGTTTTTTACGATTTCGGAGGATTTGAAAAAAAGGTGAAAATCGTGGAAAAGCAAAAGGCTATAGTCCATGGTCACGGACCACATACTGATCAAGGTAATTTATACTGGTCAAGGTCATTTATACTGGTGAAGGTCATTTATACTGGTGAAGGTCATGTACGAGTCTTATAAAGGTCATTTATACTGGTAAAGGTCATTGATACTGGTCAAGGTAATTTACTAGTCTTATGAAGGTCATTTATACTGGTGAAGGTCATGTACGAGTCTTATGAAGGTCATTTATACTGGTCAAGGTCATTTATACTGGTCAAGGTCATTTATACTTGTCAAGGTCATTTATACTGGTCAAGGTAATTTACTAGTCTTATGAAGGTCATTTATACTGGTGAAGGTCATGTACGAGTCTTATGAAGGTCATTTATACTGGTCAAGGTCATTTATACTGGTCAAGGTCATTTATACTTGTCAAGGTCATTTATACTGGTCAAGGTAATTTACTAGTCTAATGAAGGTCATTTATATTGCTCAAGGTCATTGATACTGGTCAAGGTCATTGAGCGGTGTGCTATAGTGCGTGATTCTTCATCATTGTTGAGGATTTGAAAAAAGCGAAAGGCTATAATCCATGATCTCGGAAGGCATGCTATAGTGTGTAGTTTTTCACGATTTCGGAGGATTTGAAAAAAGGTGAAAATCACAGAAAAGCGACAGGCTATAGTCCATGGTGTCGGAGGGCATACTATAGTGTGTAGTTTTTCACGATTTCGGAGGATTTGAAAAAAGGTGAAAATCACAGAAAAGCGACAGGCTATAGCCCATGGTCTCGGAGTGATTTTCGTCTTTTTTTCAAATCCTCAAAAATGATGGAAAACGGCATGCTATAGTATGCCGTTCGAGACCATGGGCTATAGCCCATCGCCATGGTCATAAATGATGAAAAACGAGGATTTGAAAAAAAGACGAAAATGACTCCGAGACGATGGGCTATAGCCCATGGTCTCGGGGTGATTTTCGTCTTTTTTTCAAATCCTCAAAAATGATAGAAAACGGCATGCTATAGTATGCCGTTCGAGACCATGGGCTATAGCCCATCGCCATGGTCATAAATGATGAAAAACGAGGATTTGAAAAAAAGACGAAAATGACTCCGAGACGATGGGCTATAGCCCATGGTCTCGGAGTGATTTTCGTCTTTTTTTCAAATCCTCAAAAATGATGCAAAACGGCATGCTATAGTATGCCGTTCGAGACCATGGGCTATAGCCCATCGCCATGGTCATAAATGATGAAAAACGAGGATTTGAAAAAAAGACGAAAATGACTCCGAGACGATGGGCTATAGCCCATGGTCTCGGGGTGATTTTCGTCTTTTTTTCAAATCCTAAAAAATGATGGAAAACGGCATGCTATAGTATGCCGTTCGAGACCATGGGCTATAGCCCATCGCCATGGTCATAAATGATGAAAAACAAGGATTTGAAAAAAAGACGAAAATGACTCCGAGACGATGGGCTATAGCCCATGGTCTCGGAGTGATTTTCGTCTTTTTTTCAAATCCTCAAAAATGATGCAAAACGGCATTCGAGACCATGGGCTATAGCCCATCGCCATGGTCATAAATGATGAAAAACGCGGATTTGAAAAAAAGACGAAAATGACTCCGAGACGATGGGCTATAGCCCATGGTCTCGGGGTGATTTTCGTCTTTTTTTCAAATCCTAAAAAATGATGGAAAACGGCATGCTATAGTATGCCGTTCGAGACCATGGGCTATAGCCCATCGCCATGGTCATAAATGATGAAAGACGAGGATTTGAAAAAAAGACGAAAATGACTCCGAGACGATGGGCTATAGCCCATGGTCTCGGAGTGATTTTCGTCTTTTTTTCAAATCCTCAAAAATGATGGAAACGGCATGCTATAGTATGCCGTTCGAGACCATGGGCTATAGCCCATCGCCATGGTCATAAATGATGAAAAACGAGGATTTGAAAAAAAGACGAAAATGACTCCGAGACGATGGGCTATAGCCCATGGTCTCGGAGTGATTTTCGTCTTTTTTTCAAATCCTCAAAAATGATGGAAAACGGCATGCTATAGTATGCCGTTCGAGACCATGGGCTATAGCCCATCGCCATGGTCATAAATGATGAAAAACGAGGATTTGAAAAAAAGACGAAAATGACTCCGAGACGATGGGCTATAGCCCATGGTCTCGGGGTGATTTTCGTCTTTTTTTCAAATCCTCAAAAATGATGGAAAACGGCATGCTATAGTATGCCGTTCGAGACCATGGGCTATAGCCCATCGCCATGGTCATAAATGATGAAAAACGAGGATTTGAAAAAAAGACGAAAATGACTCCGAGACGATGGGCTATAGCCCATGGTCTCGGAGTGATTTTCGTCTTTTTTTCAAATCCTCAAAAATTATGGAAAACGGCATGCTATAGTATGCCGTTCGAGACCATGGGCTATAGCCCATCGCCATGGTCATAAATGATGAAAAACAAGGATTTGAAAACAAGACGAAAATGACTCCGAGACGATGGGCTATAGCCCATGGTCTCGGAGTGATTTTCGTCTTTTTTTCAAATCCTCAAAAATGATGCAAAACGGCATTCGAGACCATGGGCTATAGCCCATCGCCATGGTCATAAATGATGAAAAACGAGGATTTGAAAAAAAGACGAAAATGACTCCGAGACGATGGGCTATAGCCCATGGTCTCGGGGTGATTTTCGTCTTTTTTTCAAATCCTAAAAAATGATGGAAAACGGCATGCTATAGTATGCCGTTCGAGACCATGGGCTATAGCCCATCGCCATGGTCATAAATGATGAAAGACGAGGATTTGAAAAAAAGACGAAAATGACTCCGAGACGATGGGCTATAGCCCATGGTCTCGGAGTGATTTTCGTCTTTTTTTCAAATCCTCAAAAATGATGGAAAACGGCATGCTATAGTATGCCGTTCGAGACCATGGGCTATAGCCCATCGCCATGGTCATAAATGATGAAAAACGAGGATTTGAAAAAAAGACGAAAATGACTCCGAGACGATGGGCTATAGCCCATGGTCTCGGAGTGATTTTCGTCTTTTTTTCAAATCCTCAAAAATGATGGAAACGGCATGCTATAGTATGCCGTTCGAGACCATGGGCTATAGCCCATCGCCATGGTCATAAATGATGAAAAACGAGGATTTGAAAAAAAGACGAAAATGACTCCGAGACGATGGGCTATAGCCCATGGTCTCGGAGTGATTTTCGTCTTTTTTTCAAATCCTCAAAAATGATGGAAAACGGCATGCTATAGTATGCCGTTCGAGACCATGGGCTATAGCCCATCGCCATGGTCATAAATGATGAAAAACGAGGATTTGAAAAAAAGACGAAAATGACTCCGAGACGATGGGCTATAGCCCATGGTCTCGGGGTGATTTTCGTCTTTTTTTCAAATCCTCAAAAATGATGGAAAACGGCATGCTATAGTATGCCGTTCGAGACCATGGGCTATAGCCCATCGCCATGGTCATAAATGATGAAAAACGAGGATTTGAAAAAAAGACGAAAATGACTCCGAGACGATGGGCTATAGCCCATGGTCTCGGAGTGATTTTCGTCTTTTTTTCAAATCCTCAAAAATGATGGAAAACGGCATGCTATAGTATGCCGTTCGAGACCATGGGCTATAGCCCATCGCCATGGTCATAAATGATGAAAAACGAGGATTTGAAAAAAAGACGAAAATGACTCCGAGACGATGGGCTATAGCCCATGGTCTCGGAGTGATTTTCGTCTTTTTTTCAAATCCTCAAACATGATGGAAAACGGCATGCTATAGTATGCCGTTCGAGACCATGGGCTATAGCCCATCGCCATGGTCATAAATGATGAAAAACAAGGATTTGAAAAAAAGACGAAAATGACTCCGAGACGATGGGCTATAGCCCATGGTCTCGGAGTGATTTTCGTCTTTTTTTCAAATCCTCAAAAATGATGCAAAACGGCATGCTATAGTATGCCGTTCGAGACCATGCGCTATAGCCCATCGTCTCGGAGCGCATGCTATAGGGTGATAAATCATTTAAATACAACAAATTGAGCAGAGCACCACAGGGAGTTGAACCCCGTTCTGGTAAACCAGGAAGTACCACACCAGTGCCTTAGTTTGTTTTGTTGTATAGTTTTATTAGAGTTTTATCCTATAGTTATATTAGAGTTATATTATAGTTGTATCCTATAGTTATATTATAGTTGTATTAGAGTTTTATTAGAGTTTTATTAGAGTTTTATCCTAGAGTTTTATCCTAGAGTTTTATCTTATAGTTGTATTAGAGTTTTATTATCCTATAGTTTTATTTTAGTTTATTTTAGTTTTATTAGAGTTTTTCCGTCACGCTTTTCCGTCACGCTTTTCCGTCACGCTTTTTCAGCGACAGGCTATAGTCCATGATGTCGGAGGGCATACTATAGTATGTCGTTTTTTACGATTTCGGAGGATTTGAAAAAAAGGTGAAAATCGTGGAAAAGCAAAAGGCTATAGTCCATGGTCACGGACCACATACTGATCAAGGTAATTTATACTGGTCAAGGTCATTTATACTGGTGAAGGTCATTTATACTGGTGAAGGTCATGTACGAGTCTTATAAAGGTCATTTATACTGGTAAAGGTCATTGATACTGGTCAAGGTCATTTACTAGTCTTATGAAGGTCATTTATACTGGTGAAGGTCATGTACGAGTCTTATGAAGGTCATTTATACTGGTCAAGGTCATTTATACTGGTCAAGGTCATTTATACTTGTCAAGGTCATTTATACTGGTCAAGGTAATTTACTAGTCTTATGAAGGTCATTTATACTGGTGAAGGTCATGTACGAGTCTTATGAAGGTCATTTATACTGGTCAAGGTCATTTATACTGGTCAAGGTCATTTATACTTGTCAAGGTCATTTATACTGGTCAAGGTAATTTACTAGTCTAATGAAGGTCATTTATATTGCTCAAGGTCATTGATACTGGTCAAGGTCATTGAGCGGTGTGCTATAGTGCGTGATTCTTCATCATTGTTGAGGATTTGAAAAAAGCGAAAGGCTATAATCCATGATCTCGGAAGGCATGCTATAGTGTGTAGTTTTTCACGATTTCGGAGGATTTGAAAAAAGGTGAAAATCACAGAAAAGCGACAGGCTATAGTCCATGGTGTCGGAGGGCATACTATAGTGTGTAGTTTTTCACGATTTCGGAGGATTTGAAAAAAGGTGAAAATCACAGAAAAGCGACAGGCTATAGCCCATGGTCTCGGAGTGATTTTCGTCTTTTTTTCAAATCCTCAAAAATGATGGAAAACGGCATGCTATAGTATGCCGTTCGAGACCATGGGCTATAGCCCATCGCCATGGTCATAAATGATGAAAAACGAGGATTTGAAAAAAAGACGAAAATGACTCCGAGACGATGGGCTATAGCCCATGGTCTCGGGGTGATTTTCGTCTTTTTTTCAAATCCTCAAAAATGATAGAAAACGGCATGCTATAGTATGCCGTTCGAGACCATGGGCTATAGCCCATCGCCATGGTCATAAATGATGAAAAACGAGGATTTGAAAAAAAGACGAAAATGACTCCGAGACGATGGGCTATAGCCCATGGTCTCGGGTGATTTTCGTCTTTTTTTCAAATCCTCAAAAATGATGGAAAACGGCATGCTATAGTTTGCCGTTCGAGACCATGGGCTATAGCCCATCGCCATGGTCATAAATGATGAAAAACGAGGATTTGAAAAAAAGACGAAAATGACTCCGAGACGATGGGCTATAGCCCATGGTCTCGGGGTGATTTTCGTCTTTTTTTCAAATCCTCAAAAATGATGGAAAACGGCATGCTATAGTATGCCGTTCGAGACCATGGGCTATAGCCCATCGCCATGGTCACAAATGATGAAAAACGAGGATTTGAAAAAAAGACGAAAATGACTCCGAGACGATGGGCTATAGCCCATGGTCTCGGAGTGATTTTCGTCTTTTTTTCAAATCCTCAAAAATTATGGAAAACGGCATGCTATAGTATGCCGTTCGAGACCATGGGCTATAGCCCATCGCCATGGTCATAAATGATGAAAAACAAGGATTTGAAAACAAGACGAAAATGACTCCGAGACGATGGGCTATAGCCCATGGTCTCGGAGTGATTTTCGTCTTTTTTTCAAATCCTCAAAAATGATGCAAAACGGCATTCGAGACCATGGGCTATAGCCCATCGCAATGGTCATAAATGATGAAAAACAAGGATTTCAAAAAAAGACGAAAATGACTCCGAGACGATGGGCTATAGCCCATGGTCTCGGAGTGATTTTCGTCTTTTTTTCAAATCCTCAAAAATGATGCAAAACGGCATGCTATAGTATGCCGTTCGAGACCATGGGCTATAGCCCATCGCCATGGTCATAAATGATGAAAAACGAGGATTTGAAAAAAAGACGAAAATGACTCCGAGACGATGGGCTATAGCCCATGGTCTCGGAGTGATTTTCGTCTTTTTTTCAAATCCTCAAAAATGATGCAAAACGGCATGCTATAGTATGCCGTTCGAGACCATGGGCTATAGCCCATCGCCATGGTCATAAATGATGAAAAACGAGGATTTGAAAAAAAGACGAAAATGACTCCGAGACGATGGGCTATAGCCCATGGTCTCGGAGTGATTTTCGTCTTTTTTTCAAATCCTCAAAAATGATGGAAAACGGCATGCTATAGTATGCCGTTCGAGACCATGGGCTATAGCCCATCGCCATGGTCATAAATGATGAAAAACGAGGATTTGAAAAAAAGACGAAAATGACTCCGAGACGATGGGCTATAGCCCATGGTCTCGGGGTGATTTTCGTCTTTTTTTCAAATCCTCAAAAATGATGGAAAACGGCATGCTATAGTATGCCGTTCGAGACCATGGGCTATAGCCCATCGCCATGGTCATAAATGATGAAAAACGAGGATTTGAAAAAAAGACGAAAATGACTCCGAGACGATGGGCTATAGCCCATGGTCTCGGAGTGATTTTCGTCTTTTTTTCAAATCCTCAAAAATGATGGAAAACGGCATGCTATAGTATGCCGTTCGAGACCATGGGCTATAGCCCATCGCCATGGTCATAAATGATGAAAAACGAGGATTTGAAAAAAAGACGAAAATGACTCCGAGACGATGGGCTATAGCCCATGGTCTCGGAGTGATTTTCGTCTTTTTTTCAAATCCTCAAACATGATGGAAAACGGCATGCTATAGTATGCCGTTCGAGACCATGGGCTATAGCCCATCGCCATGGTCATAAATGATGAAAAACAAGGATTTGAAAAAAAGACGAAAATGACTCCGAGACGATGGGCTATAGCCCATGGTCTCGGAGTGATTTTCGTCTTTTTTTCAAATCCTCAAAAATGATGCAAAACGGCATGCTATAGTATGCCGTTCGAGACCATGGGCTATAGCCCATCGCCATGGTCATAAATGATGAAAAACGAGGATTTGAAAAAAAGACGAAAATGACTCCGAGACGATGGGCTATAGCCCATGGTCTCGGGGTGATTTTCGTCTTTTTTTCAAATCCTAAAAAATGATGGAAAACGGCATGCTATAGTATGCCGTTCGAGACCATGGGCTATAGCCCATCGCCATGGTCATAAATGATGAAAAACAAGGATTTGAAAAAAAGACGAAAATGACTCCGAGACGATGGGCTATAGCCCATGGTCTCGGAGTGATTTTCGTCTTTTTTTCAAATCCTCAAAAATGATGCAAAACGGCATTCGAGACCATGGGCTATAGCCCATCGCCATGGTCATAAATTATGAAAAACGAGGATTTGAAAAAAAGACGAAAATGACTCCGAGACGATGGGCTATAGCCCATGGTCTCGGGGTGATTTTCGTCTTTTTTTCAAATCCTCAAAAATGATAGAAAACGGCATGCTATAGTATGCCGTTCGAGACCATGGGCTATAGCCCATCGCCATGGTCATAAATGATGAAAAACGAGGATTTGAAAAAAAGACGAAAATGACTCCGAGACGATGGGCTATAGCCCATGGTCTCGGGGTGATTTTCGTCTTTTTTTCAAATCCTAAAAAATGATGGAAAACGGCATGCTATAGTATGCCGTTCGAGACCATGGGCTATAGCCCATCGCCATGGTCATAAATGATGAAAAACGAGGATTTGAAAAAAAGACGAAAATGACTCCGAGACGATGGGCTATAGCCCATGGTCTCGGAGTGATTTTCGTCTTTTTTTCAAATCCTCAAAAATGATGGAAAACGGCATGCTATAGTATGCCGTTCGAGACCATGGGCTATAGCCCATCGCCATGGTCATAAATGATGAAAAACGAGGATTTGAAAAAAAGACGAAAATGACTCCGAGACGATGGGCTATAGCCCATGGTCTCGGAGTGATTTTCGTCTTTTTTTCAAATCCTCAAAAATTATGGAAAACGGCATGCTATAGTATGCCGTTCGAGACCATGGGCTATAGCCCATCGCCATGGTCATAAATGATGAAAAACGAGGATTTGAAAAAAAGACGAAAATGACTCCGAGACGATGGGCTATAGCCCATGGTCTCGGGGTGATTTTCGTCTATTTTTCAAATCCTCAAAAATGATGGAAAACGGCATGCTATAGTATGCCGTTCGAGACCATGGGCTATAGCCCATCGCCATGGTCATAAATGATGAAAAACGAGGATTTGAAAAAAAGACGAAAATGACTCCGAGACGATGGGCTATAGCCCATGGTCTCGGGGTGATTTTCGTCTTTTTTTCAAATCCTCAAAAATGATAGAAAACGGCATGCTATAGTATGCCGTTCGAGACCATGGGCTATAGCCCATCGCCATGGTCATAAATGATGAAAAACGAGGATTTGAAAAAAAGACGAAAATGACTCCGAGACGATGGGCTATAGCCCATGGTCTCGGAGTGATTTTCGTCTTTTTTTCAAATCCTCAAAAATGATGCAAAACGGCATGCTATAGTATGCCGTTCGAGACCATGGGCTATAGCCCATCGCCATGGTCATAAATGATGAAAAACGAGGATTTGAAAAAAAGATTAAAATGACTCCGAGACGATGGGCTATAGCCCATGGTCTCGGGGTGATTTTCGTCTTTTTTTCAAATCCTAAAAAATGATGGAAAACGGCATGCTATAGTATGCCGTTCGAGACCATGGGCTATAGCCCATCGCCATGGTCATAAATGATGAAAAACAAGGATTTGAAAAAAAGACGAAAATGACTCCGAGACGATGGGCTATAGCCCATGGTCTCGGAGTGATTTTCGTCTTTTTTTCAAATCCTCAAAAATGATGCAAAACGGCATTCGAGACCATGGGCTATAGCCCATCGCCATGGTCATAAATGATGAAAAACGAGGATTTGAAAAAAAGACGAAAATGACTCCGAGACGATGGGCTATAGCCCATGGTCTCGGGGTGATTTTCGTCTATTTTTCAAATCCTCAAAAATGATGGAAAACGGCATGCTATAGTATGCCGTTCGAGACCATGGGCTATAGCCCATCGCCATGGTCATAAATGATGAAAAACGAGGATTTGAAAAAAAGGCGAAAATGACTCCGAGACGATGGGCTATAGCCCATGGTCTCGGGGTGATTTTCGTCTTTTTTTCAAATCCTCAAAAATGATAGAAAACGGCATGCTATAGTATGCCGTTCGAGACCATGGGCTATAGCCCATCGCCATGGTCATAAATGATGAAAAACGAGGATTTGAAAAAAAGACGAAAATGACTCCGAGACGATGGGCTATAGCCCATGGTCTCGGAGTGATTTTCGTCTTTTTTTCAAATCCTCAAAAATGATGCAAAACGGCATGCTATAGTATGCCGTTCGAGACCATGGGCTATAGCCCATCGCCATGGTCATAAATGATGAAAAACGAGGATTTGAAAAAAAGACGAAAATGACTCCGAGACGATGGGCTATAGCCCATGGTCTCGGGGTGATTTTCGTCTTTTTTTCAAATCCTAAAAAATGATGGAAAACGGCATGCTATAGTATGCCGTTCGAGACCATGGGCTATAGCCCATCGCCATGGTCATAAATGATGAAAAACAAGGATTTGAAAAAAAGACGAAAATGACTCCGAGACGATGGGCTATAGCCCATGGTCTCGGAGTGATTTTCGTCTTTTTTTCAAATCCTCAAAAATGATGCAAAACGGCATTCGAGACCATGGGCTATAGCCCATCGCCATGGTCATAAATGATGAAAAACGAGGATTTGAAAAAAAGACGAAAATGACTCCGAGACGATGGGCTATAGCCCATGGTCTCGGGGTGATTTTCGTCTTTTTTTCAAATCCTAAAAAATGATGGAAAACGGCATGCTATAGTATGCCGTTCGAGACCATGGGCTATAGCCCATCGCCATGGTCATAAATGATGAAAGACGAGGATTTGAAAAAAAGACGAAAATGACTCCGAGACGATGGGCTATAGCCCATGGTCTCGGAGTGATTTTCGTCTTTTTTTCAAATCCTCAAAAATGATGGAAACGGCATGCTATAGTATGCCGTTCGAGACCATGGGCTATAGCCCATCGCCATGGTCATAAATGATGAAAAACGAGGATTTGAAAAAAAGACGAAAATGACTCCGAGACGATGGGCTATAGCCCATGGTCTCGGAGTGATTTTCGTCTTTTTTTCAAATCCTCAAAAATGATGGAAAACGGCATGCTATAGTATGCCGTTCGAGACCATGGGCTATAGCCCATCGCCATGGTCATAAATGATGAAAAACGAGGATTTGAAAAAAAGACGAAAATGACTCCGAGACGATGGGCTATAGCCCATGGTCTCGGGGTGATTTTCGTCTTTTTTTCAAATCCTCAAAAATGATGGAAAACGGCATGCTATAGTATGCCGTTCGAGACCATGGGCTATAGCCCATCGCCATGGTCATAAATGATGAAAAACGAGGATTTGAAAAAAAGACGAAAATGACTCCGAGACGATGGGCTATAGCCCATGGTCTCGGAGTGATTTTCGTCTTTTTTTCAAATCCTCAAAAATTATGGAAAACGGCATGCTATAGTATGCCGTTCGAGACCATGGGCTATAGCCCATCGCCATGGTCATAAATGATGAAAAACAAGGATTTGAAAACAAGACGAAAATGACTCCGAGACGATGGGCTATAGCCCATGGTCTCGGAGTGATTTTCGTCTTTTTTTCAAATCCTCAAAAATGATGCAAAACGGCATTCGAGACCATGGGCTATAGCCCATCGCCATGGTCATAAATGATGAAAAACGAGGATTTGAAAAAAAGACGAAAATGACTCCGAGACGATGGGCTATAGCCCATGGTCTCGGGGTGATTTTCGTCTTTTTTTCAAATCCTAAAAAATGATGGAAAACGGCATGCTATAGTATGCCGTTCGAGACCATGGGCTATAGCCCATCGCCATGGTCATAAATGATGAAAGACGAGGATTTGAAAAAAAGACGAAAATGACTCCGAGACGATGGGCTATAGCCCATGGTCTCGGAGTGATTTTCGTCTTTTTTTCAAATCCTCAAAAATGATGGAAAACGGCATGCTATAGTATGCCGTTCGAGACCATGGGCTATAGCCCATCGCCATGGTCATAAATGATGAAAAACGAGGATTTGAAAAAAAGACGAAAATGACTCCGAGACGATGGGCTATAGCCCATGGTCTCGGAGTGATTTTCGTCTTTTTTTCAAATCCTCAAAAATGATGGAAAACGGCATGCTATAGTATGCCGTTCGAGACCATGGGCTATAGCCCATCGCCATGGTCATAAATGATGAAAAACGAGGATTTGAAAAAAAGACGAAAATGACTCCGAGACGATGGGCTATAGCCCATGGTCTCGGGGTGATTTTCGTCTTTTTTTCAAATCCTCAAAAATGATGGAAAACGGCATGCTATAGTATGCCGTTCGAGACCATGGGCTATAGCCCATCGCCATGGTCATAAATGATGAAAAACGAGGATTTGAAAAAAAGACGAAAATGACTCCGAGACGATGGGCTATAGCCCATGGTCTCGGAGTGATTTTCGTCTTTTTTTCAAATCCTCAAAAATGATGGAAAACGGCATGCTATAGTATGCCGTTCGAGACCATGGGCTATAGCCCATCGCCATGGTCATAAATGATGAAAAACGAGGATTTGAAAAAAAGACGAAAATGACTCCGAGACGATGGGCTATAGCCCATGGTCTCGGAGTGATTTTCGTCTTTTTTTCAAATCCTCAAACATGATGGAAAACGGCATGCTATAGTATGCCGTTCGAGACCATGGGCTATAGCCCATCGCCATGGTCATAAATGATGAAAAACAAGGATTTGAAAAAAAGACGAAAATGACTCCGAGACGATGGGCTATAGCCCATGGTCTCGGAGTGATTTTCGTCTTTTTTTCAAATCCTCAAAAATGATGCAAAACGGCATGCTATAGTATGCCGTTCGAGACCATGCGCTATAGCCCATCGTCTCGGAGCGCATGCTATAGGGTGATAAATCATTTAAATACAACAAATTGAGCAGAGCACCACAGGGAGTTGAACCCCGTTCTGGTAAACCAGGAAGTACCACACCAGTGCCTTAGTTTGTTTTGTTGTATAGTTTTATTAGAGTTTTATCCTATAGTTATATTAGAGTTATATTATAGTTGTATCCTATAGTTATATTATAGTTGTATTAGAGTTTTATTAGAGTTTTATTAGAGTTTTATCCTAGAGTTTTATCCTAGAGTTTTATCTTATAGTTGTATTAGAGTTTTATTATCCTATAGTTTTATTTTAGTTTATTTTAGTTTTATTAGAGTTTTTCCGTCACGCTTTTCCGTCACGCTTTTCCGTCACGCTTTTTCAGCGACAGGCTATAGTCCATGATGTCGGAGGGCATACTATAGTATGTCGTTTTTTACGATTTCGGAGGATTTGAAAAAAAGGTGAAAATCGTGGAAAAGCAAAAGGCTATAGTCCATGGTCACGGACCACATACTGATCAAGGTAATTTATACTGGTCAAGGTCATTTATACTGGTGAAGGTCATTTATACTGGTGAAGGTCATGTACGAGTCTTATAAAGGTCATTTATACTGGTAAAGGTCATTGATACTGGTCAAGGTCATTTACTAGTCTTATGAAGGTCATTTATACTGGTGAAGGTCATGTACGAGTCTTATGAAGGTCATTTATACTGGTCAAGGTCATTTATACTGGTCAAGGTCATTTATACTTGTCAAGGTCATTTATACTGGTCAAGGTAATTTACTAGTCTTATGAAGGTCATTTATACTGGTGAAGGTCATGTACGAGTCTTATGAAGGTCATTTATACTGGTCAAGGTCATTTATACTGGTCAAGGTCATTTATACTTGTCAAGGTCATTTATACTGGTCAAGGTAATTTACTAGTCTAATGAAGGTCATTTATATTGCTCAAGGTCATTGATACTGGTCAAGGTCATTGAGCGGTGTGCTATAGTGCGTGATTCTTCATCATTGTTGAGGATTTGAAAAAAGCGAAAGGCTATAATCCATGATCTCGGAAGGCATGCTATAGTGTGTAGTTTTTCACGATTTCGGAGGATTTGAAAAAAGGTGAAAATCACAGAAAAGCGACAGGCTATAGTCCATGGTGTCGGAGGGCATACTATAGTGTGTAGTTTTTCACGATTTCGGAGGATTTGAAAAAAGGTGAAAATCACAGAAAAGCGACAGGCTATAGCCCATGGTCTCGGAGTGATTTTCGTCTTTTTTTCAAATCCTCAAAAATGATGGAAAACGGCATGCTATAGTATGCCGTTCGAGACCATGGGCTATAGCCCATCGCCATGGTCATAAATGATGAAAAACGAGGATTTGAAAAAAAGACGAAAATGACTCCGAGACGATGGGCTATAGCCCATGGTCTCGGGGTGATTTTCGTCTTTTTTTCAAATCCTCAAAAATGATAGAAAACGGCATGCTATAGTATGCCGTTCGAGACCATGGGCTATAGCCCATCGCCATGGTCATAAATGATGAAAAACGAGGATTTGAAAAAAAGACGAAAATGACTCCGAGACGATGGGCTATAGCCCATGGTCTCGGGTGATTTTCGTCTTTTTTTCAAATCCTCAAAAATTATGGAAAACGGCATGCTATAGTTTGCCGTTCGAGACCATGGGCTATAGCCCATCGCCATGGTCATAAATGATGAAAAACGAGGATTTGAAAAAAAGACGAAAATGACTCCGAGACGATGGGCTATAGCCCATGGTCTCGGGGTGATTTTCGTCTTTTTTTCAAATCCTCAAAAATGATGGAAAACGGCATGCTATAGTATGCCGTTCGAGACCATGGGCTATAGCCCATCGCCATGGTCACAAATGATGAAAAACGAGGATTTGAAAAAAAGACGAAAATGACTCCGAGACGATGGGCTATAGCCCATGGTCTCGGAGTGATTTTCGTCTTTTTTTCAAATCCTCAAAAATTATGGAAAACGGCATGCTATAGTATGCCGTTCGAGACCATGGGCTATAGCCCATCGCCATGGTCATAAATGATGAAAAACAAGGATTTGAAAACAAGACGAAAATGACTCCAAGACGATGGGCTATAGCCCATGGTCTCGGAGTGATTTTCGTCTTTTTTTCAAATCCTCAAAAATGATGCAAAACGGCATTCGAGACCATGGGCTATAGCCCATCGCAATGGTCATAAATGATGAAAAACAAGGATTTCAAAAAAAGACGAAAATGACTCCGAGACGATGGGCTATAGCCCATGGTCTCGGAGTGATTTTCGTCTTTTTTTCAAATCCTCAAAAATGATGCAAAACGGCATGCTATAGTATGCCGTTCGAGACCATGGGCTATAGCCCATCGCCATGGTCATAAATGATGAAAAACGAGGATTTGAAAAAAAGACGAAAATGACTCCGAGACGATGGGCTATAGCCCATGGTCTCGGAGTGATTTTCGTCTTTTTTTCAAATCCTCAAAAATGATGCAAAACGGCATGCTATAGTATGCCGTTCGAGACCATGGGCTATAGCCCATCGCCATGGTCATAAATGATGAAAAACGAGGATTTGAAAAAAAGACGAAAATGACTCCGAGACGATGGGCTATAGCCCATGGTCTCGGAGTGATTTTCGTCTTTTTTTCAAATCCTCAAAAATGATGGAAAACGGCATGCTATAGTATGCCGTTCGAGACCATGGGCTATAGCCCATCGCCATGGTCATAAATGATGAAAAACGAGGATTTGAAAAAAAGACGAAAATGACTCCGAGACGATGGGCTATAGCCCATGGTCTCGGGGTGATTTTCGTCTTTTTTTCAAATCCTCAAAAATGATGGAAAACGGCATGCTATAGTATGCCGTTCGAGACCATGGGCTATAGCCCATCGCCATGGTCATAAATGATGAAAAACGAGGATTTGAAAAAAAGACGAAAATGACTCCGAGACGATGGGCTATAGCCCATGGTCTCGGAGTGATTTTCGTCTTTTTTTCAAATCCTCAAAAATGATGGAAAACGGCATGCTATAGTATGCCGTTCGAGACCATGGGCTATAGCCCATCGCCATGGTCATAAATGATGAAAAACGAGGATTTGAAAAAAAGACGAAAATGACTCCGAGACGATGGGCTATAGCCCATGGTCTCGGAGTGATTTTCGTCTTTTTTTCAAATCCTCAAACATGATGGAAAACGGCATGCTATAGTATGCCGTTCGAGACCATGGGCTATAGCCCATCGCCATGGTCATAAATGATGAAAAACAAGGATTTGAAAAAAAGACGAAAATGACTCCGAGACGATGGGCTATAGCCCATGGTCTCGGAGTGATTTTCGTCTTTTTTTCAAATCCTCAAAAATGATGCAAAACGGCATGCTATAGTATGCCGTTCGAGACCATGCGCTATAGCCCATCGTCTCGGAGCGCATGCTATAGGGTGATAAATCATGTAAATACAACAAATTGAGCAGAGCACCACAGGGAGTTGAACCCCGTTCTGGTAAACCAGGAAGTACCACACCAGTGCCTTAGTTTGTTTTGTTGTATAGTTTTATTAGAGTTTTATCCTATAGTTATATTAGAGTTATATTATAGTTGTATCCTATAGTTATATTATAGTTGTATTAGAGTTTTATTAGAGTTTTATTAGAGTTTTATCCTAGAGTTTTATCCTAGAGTTTTATCTTATAGTTGTATTAGAGTTTTATTATCCTATAGTTTTATTTTAGTTTATTTTAGTTTTATTAGAGTTTTTCCGTCACGCTTTTCCGTCACGCTTTTCCGTCACGCTTTTTCAGCGACAGGCTATAGTCCATGATGTCGGAGGGCATACTATAGTATGTCGTTTTTTACGATTTCGGAGGATTTGAAAAAAAGGTGAAAATCGTGGAAAAGCAAAAGGCTATAGTCCATGGTCACGGACCACATACTGATCAAGGTAATTTATACTGGTCAAGGTCATTTATACTGGTGAAGGTCATTTATACTGGTGAAGGTCATGTACGAGTCTTATAAAGGTCATTTATACTGGTAAAGGTCATTGATACTGGTCAAGGTCATTTACTAGTCTTATGAAGGTCATTTATACTGGTGAAGGTCATGTACGAGTCTTATGAAGGTCATTTATACTGGTCAAGGTCATTTATACTGGTCAAGGTCATTTATACTTGTCAAGGTCATTTATACTGGTCAAGGTAATTTACTAGTCTTATGAAGGTCATTTATACTGGTGAAGGTCATGTACGAGTCTTATGAAGGTCATTTATACTGGTCAAGGTCATTTATACTGGTCAAGGTCATTTATACTTGTCAAGGTCATTTATACTGGTCAAGGTAATTTACTAGTCTAATGAAGGTCATTTATATTGCTCAAGGTCATTGATACTGGTCAAGGTCATTGAGCGGTGTGCTATAGTGCGTGATTCTTCATCATTGTTGAGGATTTGAAAAAAGCGAAAGGCTATAATCCATGATCTCGGAAGGCATGCTATAGTGTGTAGTTTTTCACGATTTCGGAGGATTTGAAAAAAGGTGAAAATCACAGAAAAGCGACAGGCTATAGTCCATGGTGTCGGAGGGCATACTATAGTGTGTAGTTTTTCACGATTTCGGAGGATTTGAAAAAAGGTGAAAATCACAGAAAAGCGACAGGCTATAGCCCATGGTCTCGGAGTGATTTTCGTCTTTTTTTCAAATCCTCAAAAATGATGGAAAACGGCATGCTATAGTATGCCGTTCGAGACCATGGGCTATAGCCCATCGCCATGGTCATAAATGATGAAAAACGAGGATTTGAAAAAAAGACGAAAATGACTCCGAGACGATGGGCTATAGCCCATGGTCTCGGGGTGATTTTCGTCTTTTTTTCAAATCCTCAAAAATGATAGAAAACGGCATGCTATAGTATGCCGTTCGAGACCATGGGCTATAGCCCATCGCCATGGTCATAAATGATGAAAAACGAGGATTTGAAAAAAAGACGAAAATGACTCCGAGACGATGGGCTATAGCCCATGGTCTCGGGTGATTTTCGTCTTTTTTTCAAATCCTCAAAAATGATGGAAAACGGCATGCTATAGTTTGCCGTTCGAGACCATGGGCTATAGCCCATCGCCATGGTCATAAATGATGAAAAACGAGGATTTGAAAAAAAGACGAAAATGACTCCGAGACGATGGGCTATAGCCCATGGTCTCGGGGTGATTTTCGTCTTTTTTTCAAATCCTCAAAAATGATGGAAAACGGCATGCTATAGTATGCCGTTCGAGACCATGGGCTATAGCCCATCGCCATGGTCACAAATGATGAAAAACGAGGATTTGAAAAAAAGACGAAAATGACTCCGAGACGATGGGCTATAGCCCATGGTCTCGGAGTGATTTTCGTCTTTTTTTCAAATCCTCAAAAATTATGGAAAACGGCATGCTATAGTATGCCGTTCGAGACCATGGGCTATAGCCCATCGCCATGGTCATAAATGATGAAAAACAAGGATTTGAAAACAAGACGAAAATGACTCCGAGACGATGGGCTATAGCCCATGGTCTCGGAGTGATTTTCGTCTTTTTTTCAAATCCTCAAAAATGATGCAAAACGGCATTCGAGACCATGGGCTATAGCCCATCGCAATGGTCATAAATGATGAAAAACAAGGATTTCAAAAAAAGACGAAAATGACTCCGAGACGATGGGCTATAGCCCATGGTCTCGGAGTGATTTTCGTCTTTTTTTCAAATCCTCAAAAATGATGCAAAACGGCATGCTATAGTATGCCGTTCGAGACCATGGGCTATAGCCCATCGCCATGGTCATAAATGATGAAAAACGAGGATTTGAAAAAAAGACGAAAATGACTCCGAGACGATGGGCTATAGCCCATGGTCTCGGAGTGATTTTCGTCTTTTTTTCAAATCCTCAAAAATGATGCAAAACGGCATGCTATAGTATGCCGTTCGAGACCATGGGCTATAGCCCATCGCCATGGTCATAAATGATGAAAAACGAGGATTTGAAAAAAAGACGAAAATGACTCCGAGACGATGGGCTATAGCCCATGGTCTCGGAGTGATTTTCGTCTTTTTTTCAAATCCTCAAAAATGATGCAAAACGGCATGCTATAGTATGCCGTTCGAGACCATGGGCTATAGCCCATCGTCTCGGAGCGCATGCTATAGGGTGATAAATCATGTAAATACAACAAATTGAGCAGAGCACCACAGGGAGTTGAACCCCGTTCTGGTAAACCAGGAAGTACCACACCAGTGCCTTAGTTTGTTTTGTTGTATAGTTTTATTAGAGTTTTATCCTATAGTTATATTAGAGTTATATTATAGTTTTATCCTATAGTTATATTATAGTTGTATTAGAGTTTTATTATCCTATAGTTTTATTTTAGTTTATTTTAGTTTTATTAGAGTTTTTCCGTCACGCTTTTCCGTCACGCTTTTCCGTCACGCTTTTTCAGCGACAGGCTATAGTCCATGATGTCGGAGGGCATACTATAGTATGTCGTTTTTTACGATTTCGGAGGATTTGAAAAAAAGGTGAAAATCGTGGAAAAGCAAAAGGCTATAGTCCATGGTCACGGACCACATACCGATCAAGGTAATTTATACTGGTCAAGGTCATTTATACTGGTGAAGGTCATTTATACTGGTGAAGGTCATGTACGAGTCTTATGAAGGTCATTTATACTGGTAAAGGTCATTGATACTGGTCAAGGTCATTTACTAGTCTTATGAAGGTCATTTATACTGGTGAAGGTCATGTACGAGTCTTATGAAGGTCATTTATACTGGTCAAGGTAATTTATACTGGTCAAGGTCATTTATACTTGTCAAGGTCATTTATACTGGTCAAGGTAATTTACTAGTCTAATGAAGGTCATTTATATTGCTCAAGGTCATTTATACTGGTCAAGGTCATTGAGCGGTGTGCTATAGTGCGTGATTCTTCATCATTGTTGAGGATTTGAAAAAAGCGAAAGGCTATAATCCATGATCTCGGAAGGCATGCTATAGTGTGTAGTTTTTCACGATTTCGGAGGATTTGAAAAAAGGTGAAAATCACAGAAAAGCGACAGGCTATAGTCCATGGTGTCGGAGGGCATACTATAGTATGTTGTTTTTCACGATTTCGGAGGATTTGAAAAAAGGTGAAAATCACAGAAAAGCGACAGGCTATAGTCCATGGTGTCGGAGGGCATACTATAGTGTGTAGTTTTTCACGATTTCGGAGGATTTGAAAAAAGGTGAAAATCACAGAAAAGCGACAGGCTATAGTCCATGGTGTCGGAGGGCATACTATAGTGTGTAGTTTCACGATTTCGGAGGATTTGAAAAAAGGTGAAAATCGCGGAAAAAGTTAAAGGCTATAGATCATGGTGTCGGAGGGCATACTATAGTATGTTGTTTTTTACGATTTCGGAGGATTTGGAAAAAAAGGTGAAAATCGTGGAAAAGCGAAAGGCTATAGTCCATGGTCACGGACCTCATACTGGTCAAGGTCATTTATACTGGTCAAGGTAATTTATACTGGTGAAGTTCATGTACGAGTCAAAAAAGGTCTCTCGCAGCGCCTTGCAGTGCACACACAGTAAGTGAACAGAAGCTACCGTACGACGGTGCTGCAGAGTAGACACGTTGAGACTGTGAGACAACAGACTATAAAGAGCACCCGCGACTAACAGAAGTGAGCCCCACGCATTAAACAAGAGAAGCACCACCTTTAGCTTTATAAAATCGCTGTCCGAGGAGCTTTGTCCGTCGACAGTTAACTTTTCACTGTAGCGCTGCGTGCTGGTAATGATCCACACTCCACAGCTGTTCTTGCTGATTCTCCGACGCAAATCATGCGAATCTGCGTTGCGATCATCAATTTGTAATTAAAGAAAGCTTCTGCACACACGTGTACAACAACGCCACAGCCGGGTGTACTGCTTGCGTTTAATGTCGTTTACAAGCGTTTCACAACTTTCCACTGTCCAGGTTTCCCCTGCTGTTCTCTGGGATAGAAGCCCCATTCTGCAGCACGACGGTGTCGCACGCCTAAAATTGCAGATCCACAAGCTCACAGCGGGGCGTGGATGCGACGCGTTGTGAGCTTGTACATCTGCTATGTATTTAAAACGTTAATAATACATGCAGGCCAGGGTCTTCAATGTTTTTCAGGTCAAGCCAAGAACCCCTTATAGAGACACCAAGCACAAGGACCCCCACTATACATATAGTCTAGTAGCCAGCCCATATAGCCCCATTGTGAACCCGGACATGTTGAGTACACCAAGGTTGTACTCAACATGTCTGGGTTCACTTTTTGGCTACTAGGCTAATAGGCTATTATATTATAAAACTGTGTTGCAGATTAAACTAGACATAGACTTGTTTGACAGCCCTACCAGTGTGACCTGTAAATTATGTTTTTGTTTGTTTCTTTTCTATTTATATGTTAGTAACATTAATTGATGAACGGTAGGCTATTACATTTTAATCTCTTGAACCCTCTATACTCTAAACCTCAAATTGACCTTTGAGGTATAATAATTATACTATAGCCTATGATTAGTAATCTAACAATTCCACAATAACCAGCAGAGAGCAGACCCTTTGTTTACTTACAGAATTCTATAAATTGGGTTGTTTGAGATGCAGAGCTATAATACTAACCTACAGTAAGTTGGGTTGTTTGAGATGCAGAGCTATAATACTAACCTACAGTAAGGTGGGTTGTTTGAGATGCAGAGCTATAATACTAACCTACAGTAAGGTGGGTTGTTTGAGATGCAGAGCTATAATACTAACCTACAGTAAGGTGGGTTGTTTGAGATGCAGAGCTATAATACTAACCTACAGTAAGTTGGGTTGTTTGAGATGCAGAGCTATAATACTAACCTACAGTAAGTTGGGTTGTTTGAGATGCAGAGCTATAATACTAACCTACAGTAAGTAGGGTTGTTTGAGATGCAGAGCTATAATACTAACCTACAGTAAGTTGGGTTGTTTGAGATGCAGAGCTATAATACTAACCTACAGTAAGTAGGGTTGTTTGAGATGCAGAGCTATAATACTAACCTACAGTAAGTTGGGTTGTTTGAGATGCAGAGCTATAATACTAACCTACAGTAAGGTGGGTTGTTTGAGATGCAGAGCTATAATACTAACCTACAGTAAGTTGGGTTGTTTGAGATGCAGAGCTATAATACTAACCTACAGTAAGGTGGGTTGTTTGAGATGCAGAGCTATAATACTAACCTACAGTAAGGTGGGTTGTTTGAGATGCAGAGCTATAATACTAACCTACAGTAAGTTGGGTTGTTTGAGATGCAGAGCTATAATACTAACCTACAGTAAGGTGGGTTGTTTGAGATGCAGAGCTATAATACTAACCTACAGTAAGTTGGGTTGTTTGAGATGCAGAGCTATAATACTAACCTACAGTAAGTTGGGTTGTTTGAGATGCAGAGCTATAATACTAACCTACAGTAAGTTGGGTTGTTTGAGATGCAGAGCTATAATACTAACCTACAGTAAGTTGGGTTGTTTGAGATGCAGAGCTATAATACTAACCTACAGTAAGGTGGGTTGTTTGAGATGCAGAGCTATAATACTAACCTACAGTAAGTTGGGTTGTTTGAGATGCAGAGCTATAATACTAACCTACAGTAAGGTGGGTTGTTTGAGATGCAGAGCTATAATACTAACCTACAGTAAGGTGGGTTGTTTGAGATGCAGAGCTATAATACTAACCTACAGTAAGGTGGGTTGTTTGAGATGCAGAGCTATAATACTAACCTACAGTAAGTTGGGTTGTTTGAGATGCAGAGCTATAATACTAACCTACAGTAAGGTGGGTTGTTTGAGATGCAGAGCTATAATACTATCCTACAGTAAGTTGGGTTGTTTGAGATGCAGAGCTATACTACTAACCTACAGTAAGTTGGGTTGTTTGAGATGCAGAGCTATAATACTAACCTACAGTAAGTTGGGTTGTTTGAGATGCAGAGCTATAATACTAACCTACAGTAAAATAATAAATTGCTTTGAATTTAAATGTAATGCATTTTTACATGTTTAGGGAAATGAATAGAGCTTTAATATAAATCCTTTCTATTGTGTTGAATCGCCATCAAATCGCATTGTATCGCATCGTATCGCAATGTCCAGAATTTAAGTATCATATCGCTGGCAGTGCATCGAGATGCGTATCGAATCGGCCTCAGTGCTGAGATTCACATGCCTACTAGGGAGGCACTGGGGAGACACTAGGGAGACACTGGGGATACACTGGGGGGGCACTGGGGGGACACTGGGGAGACACTGGGGGGACACTGGGGAGGCACTGGGGGGGACACTAGGGAGACACTGGGGGGACACTGGTGACGCACTGGGGGGACACTGGGGAGGCACTGGGGGGACCTGGGGACTTCAGTGCAATGTACTTACATATGTTGCGACCGAAGGTCGCAACATATGTAAGTGTATGTAAGTACATTGCAAGGAATGAGTGCATTCGCCATGTACTTGAAGGAAGCCTAATCCAATCACTCTTAGATTTTATCCAGTTTATCCCTGAGTTTAAGTTTACCCTATTGTTGTAGGATTTTTGGTTTATTTAGCCTTATTGGGGTTAATTCACCCCATGGCTCCATTTCAAAAAAGAAAAATGTACATGTGTTTCTCTTTTGTTTCCTGGGTCCGGTGTCTAATGGCCCATTTGGTGTCAGTGACACCTCTTTGTTTCTTGTGTCCCCTATTCAAAGTCTGATTTCCATTGAGTGTTGGCTTTGTCTATGTGTCTGTGGAGTTTTGGTACAAAATCAAAACAACTTGTCTAATATTTTGGCATGTTTAAACCTCCAGGAAAATCCGTGTTGAGGTTCTTGATCCACTGTCTTTCATTAAAACGTCTTTGTCCTACTGTCCAGTTGGGATTGTGTTGGAGTCCAGACACTTTTAGATCTGCAATGCCATGTGCCATGAAATGTTGGACAATCCTTGTAGTTGTCTTTTTTCCATTGTTAATATTGTACCTGTGTTGTCTCAGCCTTGCAGCTATTGTTTTACTCGTTTCTCCGACATATTGTAAGCCACATTTTTCACATGTGATTAAATAAATACAGTTGCTGGTGCTGGCTGTTATCTGTTGTTTAATCTCCAGCACACGTTTTGTAGTTCTATTTTTAACTATTTGTTTGGGTTTGAAGTATTCTGGTCTCTGGCGTGCTGGTGTGTTGATTCCTTTTAGCTTGCTCTGTACCAGATAGTCTTTAAGATTTTTGTTTTTTCTGTAGGCTGATATAATTTTATATTCCTTTAGAAGATCATCTGTTCGGTTCTCAAAATTCCTTTTTAATCTGTTGTTGGCTAGTCTGCTCTGTGTTGAATAACTGGTTACTAGGGCTATTTTTGGGCCTTGATCCCGTACTCTTACCTCTAAGAAGGTATTGTGAGCTTTCCGTAGGAATGTCCTGGTGTAACCTCGTAGTCTGAGAGCATTAAATAGCGTTTTACAGGCTATTTTGAAATCACTTCCTTGCGTGCAAATCCTATGGAATCGCAGCAGTTGTGATTTGACTATACCTGTGTACGAGTGTGGTGGGTGGAATGACGTTTTGTGTAGTAAGGCGTGAGTGTCTGTTTCCTTAAAGAATACTTTTAAGTCTAATTTCCCGTTTGTGTTGAAGTTTGGGCCCTTGAAGATTGTGACATCAAGAAAGTCAATACTTTCCATTGGGGAGGCACTGGGGGGACACTGGGGAGGCACTGGGGGGGACACTGGGGGGACACTAGGGAGACACTGGGGAGACACTGGGGGGGCACTGGGGGGACACTGGGGGGACCTGGGGACTTCAGTGTAATGTACCTACATATGTTGCGACCGAAGGTCGCAACATATGTAAGTGTATGTAAGTACATGGGGAGGCACTGGGGGGGACACTGGGGGGACACTAGGGAGACACTGGGGGGACACTGGGGAGGCACTGGGGGGACACTGGGGAGGCACTGGGGGGGACACTCCCACACCAACCACAATGGAAACATGCCTCTGGCTGGCTCTCCTACCATTATCTATTTTGCTTTGTGCAAATAGCAAGCACAATGGATCACTGGATAAAGAGCCTTCCTTTGAATCAGGAGGTCAAGTCATGGTCATGTTTGCCTGAAAATTAATCTTTGAAATGTTTCATAGTTGAAATTTGAGAAATGTATAATGGGGGTCAATGGTGGACACTTGAAACTCCATTCACACTTTTCATAATTCAACATACTATAGTAGGCCTGTCTTCTGAAGCCATGAACTATAATATATCGTTTTTTTCATGTTTTTCATCATTTTTTAAAATCCTCCAAAAACATGAAAAAGCGTGTGTGTGCGTGCATGTCGCGCGCACGCCCGTGTAAATGTTGGTTAAAGTGATTTTATTTAACAATTTAATCACAAAAGAAATGTGTTACTGAACAAATAACGTAATAATCAGCATCATCATTAATTTTATGCATTCAATATTTTATTACACAGATTATTACATCATAATATGTTATGAATTCTTTAGTATGTTATGCACAGTTACATCACTGAAGTCAGAAAAGTGAGGAGGAGAACAAAAAGGTCCAGGCGAGTAACTGTACCGGTACAGAAAATATCACATTGTATAATGTATGTACAGAGGAAAGTCGCAATGTTGTGCTATAATAATTTTGCCATTATGAAGTACGTTAATTGCTATCTATACAAATATCTACAAGCATTCATTTCATATTAACATGACACTATAGGTGCAAAGGAATGAAAGAAAGAAATTGTGCATTTCTCAGAAATTAGTCTAACATGGGCTCTGCACGATATCAGTGGTTCTCAGCCTTATTAGGCCACGATCAACCCCCCCCCACATAATCATATTTGAACTGGGGGGAACTGGGCTTGTATAGAGCGTACCAAAATGTCCTCGAGGGGGCATCAACATATGTGTCACGTGGTAGCGGCCGCCATACTTGTTGGCTTGTCTGGTTTGTTTACATTGAGCGACTATCCGGTGTGCCTGTATACGTTCTTTTTTTAAACTGACCTCACAATGGCGCAAACTTGCTCAGTAAATAAGTGCCACAGCAGGTCACGTCGAGGGAATGAGCCAGAAAACGGAATTGGATTTTCAGCTTTCCAGCATGGAGACAGCACAGCCGTGTTTGTTCATGACATTTTCCTTGTCCTTGTAAATGTATTTGGGCCCAACGTTCTTTCTATCCATCCTGGTGTTGGTTCACTATGTTGTTGCCAAGAACGAGCTCAATATTTACAAAAACATACCACGCACCGTCACTCTATTCTGAGTGATGTGGGCTAGAGTTTAAAGCCAACAAGAATGGCGCCGCTAGCTTTTCAGACGCCGCCCCCCCCTCTTGGTGACGTACACGTTTTTACACCCTATACATCGCGCTAGCATTCCAGAGCCAGATGTAACTAAAGCCCTAACCAGCGTTGTCCCAGCGGTGTGATATGTCCTGTTGACCCACGTCGTCCCAAGTGATTCAACTGGTTGAATTCAATGGCCCCAAACCACACCAAACCACACCAAACCACACCAAACCAAAGGCCCCAAACCACACCAAATAGAGACGCGTTGTCGCTCACAGTTCGACTCAGGACTGTCACAATGAAAACAATAAATTGTGGGGGAGGGGGGGAGGGGGGGGGAGGGGTTGAGAAGCACTGCACAAAATGACATTATGACACACCATATAAAAAGATGCACAACGATTGATGCACAACAAAAGCTCAGCATGATTTCAAATGGCAAGCTGTAAATAATTGTCACTGTGCATTATGATGAAGCACACAGCCAAGCTGTATGGATTGGCTATCTAAGGGAGCCCTTCACCCATTTTCAAACCATATCTGTCGGTAAAATAAAATGATCAATACATACAGAGAAGTAATGACAGTTGACCAAGGTTTGGCGGAGCCCAGTGGTGGCTTTGGTTTGGGCTGTCGGGGCCACCCGCTGACCGGCCTGCCTGCGTGCGTGGGGGCCTACTGACGTCTAGTTTCGCCGGTGGGTTTAACACAGAGCGCCCGTTCATGAATCGATTCAGGCGCGTTCAGGCCAGTTAGCACTTACTACTAGTTTATATATAACTAGTCTCTATGGCTGTGGAGCGGATGATATCGCTACGTCATGTTGTAGTCATCAATCTTCCGGAACTTCCTTTTCCCTCAAACCGATTCTTCTCAATAAAAGCTACAGGCTACGAGAGCTTTTATTGTTATTCTTACGGTTTGAGGGAAAAGGAAGTTCCGTTTGATTGTTCCTGCCTGACGACTACAAAACAATACTACAACATGACGTACTTTTGTAACAGAGACCAGGCTTTCCTCTGAGGTGGAAAGCCTGGTGACGCGAGGTTACAATAATCTAGAATGGAACCGTTTCTAGAACCAAAGTTATTTTGGTGGAAGAAAGTGGCCAGAGTGAGTAGACAGATATGGTAACATCTTACAATAAGCATTAATTAATGAGGACCAAATAGAATTATGAAGAAATTGTTGAAAATGAGTGTAGAGGTCCTTTGATTTTCTTTTTTTTTCTTTCTTTTTTTCCAAGACAAATGTAAATGTTCTGTGTTGGGTGGAAACCTGATATGTCCTTTACTTTTCTTTTCCCGATTCAAATTCAAAAGCAGCAAAAAAGTAGCAGATCTACAAGCTCAAAACGTGTCGCCTCACGCGCCGCACACTACACGCTTTTGCGTGACGATGTATATGTACAGTTGGAGGCCATCGATATTGTCCTTTTCTTTTTGCTGAGGTTTGCGTGATCTGCGCAAAAGGACAGTTAACCCATTTTGGGCGGGAACCCCTTTTGGTGTTAGCATTATGTTATGCTTTAGCTATTGAAAAATAGCAGATCTACAAGCTCATAGCGCGCCACCGAGTGGCGCGCTATGAGCTTGTAGATCTGCTATTTTTGAAAAATCGAAGAACGACTGGCATAGAAACATAGCTTTTTCAGAAAACTGTCAGGATGTAGAAGACATTTTTAGACTCTGATCTCAGTCCTAAATGGGGTTAATTCACGGAAATAAGTCAAAATAACGTAGAGATTTTGGAGATACGAGGTTTCAGCCCCTGACAGACAGTGACAAAACATATTAGAATAATTTGTAATTATACTTTGCAAAATACTGACATGTACATTTTGGCAACGTCTATAACGAGGACTTTACATGAAATCTGTAAAGGGCTGTATAAAACCTCTCTCTGACACCGTGCGTTCAGCGTTAAAAGCATTGTACAATAGCTTCATTATAAATGCATACTTATAATAATACTACATTCAAAATGTTACATAACTCAATGTTTATCATAGGACTATGTACAGGGGTTGTGTGTGTGTGTGCGTGTGTGTGTGTGTTTGTGTTTGTGTGTGTGTGTGTGTGTGTGTGTGTGTGTGTGTGTGTGTGTGTGTGTGCGTGTGCGTGTGCGTGCGCGTGCACGTGCGCGTGTGCGGGGATTATATTTCATATCGGTTTTAGTTTCGGTTTAATTTATGATCACGTAATTTCTTACCGTGAGCTAATCTATAATAATAATAATGTTTTAATTTTCTTGCTACTAATGTGGGAAAAGATCGAACGCTTAATCCAGAGTGGGATTCATTTTAGACTTTAGCGTCGGCTATTCACAAAACAGCAGATCTACAACCTCACAGCGTGCCCCTTAAAGCCCCTTTCATGCCGCACTGAGAGCTTGTACAGGTGCTATTTTTTTTTTAGCATTTTTAGAAAAATCTTGAAAGAGAAACCGAGGATTCAGAAGGCCTTTGGCAGAATGGGCCTCGATCACGTCTTAATGAGATAACACAAGTCTACAGGCTTGCACACAACACAACGTCATGGGCCTTATAGGCTTGCACACAACACAAGGTCATGGGCCTTATAGGCTTGCACACAACACAAGGTCATGGGCCTCATAGGCTTGCACACAACACAAGGTCATGGGCCTTATAGGCTTGCACACAACACAAGGTCATGGGCTTCAGCTCAGCAAACCTTTGTGGACGAGTGCTGACGTTTTTTGACAAGCTCTTTGGAGCTCTGTGAGATTGGAACTCTAATGTAACGCCCTGTAATTGAAACAATCACCAATGGATCAAATGGATCTGGGCACAAAAGTTCCAAAGTTGGCATTGTGGAATCTCATATAGAGATTTCCCAAAATATTTAAATCAATTAAGTTAGGCGAAGAATCAAGCCATCCAGGATGTGAATATATAATATACTATATTCAATTTGTGGTTGTCACTTTTTTCCCCACCACAGAATCAAACTTATTTTATACCTTAATTATGGTCATGAATCACCAGCATCCAGGATGGCTTGATTCCAATCTTAAGATCATTTATAAATACTTTTTTTGGAAATCTCTATGAAAAAAAAGGAGAAAAAGTATGGGGTCTGGAATGATGGAACCAGAAAATGGCCGTCACTGCTATGCAGGACGGTCCCTCCCTCCACGGGGATCACGAGCGGGTCGACTGTTCCCTTTCAGAGCTCCTTGGGCTCTCCGTAGTCGTTGTACATGACGGGCAGCGCCTGCTCGTCGCAGGTCTTGCGTATGTCCTGGCCCAGGTCCACCCAGTTCAGTCCGAAGGCCTTGGTGTCCGTGTAGCGGCAGGACAGGAACTTCAGGGACATGCGGCGCAGGCCGATCTTGGGCTCCTGGAGGAGAGCCCGGCACCAGCTGGACAGCTCGTCTAGCTGGGAGAGGATGAGGCCGGCCTTCCTGTTCGCAGAGCAAAGAAGGAGAGAGAAAGTTAAAGATGGAGTGCCACGATCTTTTGAATTTTTTCCAGTTTTCCATGTGTCTATGAGGTGACGGTACTTCATTAGACACCCTGGAGTCGTTTGTATGTGCAATGGTGTATTAACCCATTTAGGCCTGACGTCGAAATAAAAAAAAAGTATTCTGAAAGAATATATATTCAAAGATTTGTGCCGCATTTTCACGATTTTTCAAAAATAGCAGACCTACAAGCTCGTATGAGCTTGTAGATCTGCTATTTTTCAATAGCTAAAGCATAACATAATGCTAACACCAGAAAGGGTTCCCGCCCAAAATGGGTTAACTTTGTATTTAGGGTTTCTTCCTGGAGGCTGAACCCTTGACAGTCAAACGGGCCCATGAAATAAACAGTAATATAGTGACATCACACTATCAGCCCCTCCCCCTTTATCATACAACTACAGCTGTGGGTGTGGCTTCAGTTCAGGTGGATCACCACCCACAACCACCCACCAGGCAAACCAGGCATACTTAATGAACTGGTGTGGCGTGTCCACATAAAAGCATGATTTAAACAAATACTGTACACTTTTTGGAAAAAGTTCTTCCTTCTTATATTATAATAATATCTGATGATCATGTTTTAGGGTGGGAAAAATATGGTGGCACTCCATCTTTAACAACGTTAAAGTTATGCCACCGTGCTATTGAGGCTGCAGTCACACATATAGGACCCCATAAAACTCATGTTCTGTTTCTTGTCTGTGTTTAATGGCATAATAGCCTGGAACTCAGCTATGCTTTTTATGGCATAGGCAGCTCCCGGCAGGATCCGCCGGGAGAAACTATGCGCAGCTGCGCGACATGAGACTAATTACTTAGAGCGACAGAGAGGAGTGTGTGTGTGTACATGTGTGGAATCTGGAAATCATAATTCTATCCATAATGTGTGCTACTGTGCTCATCTTGACTCTCATTTGGAGGTGTCTGTAGGGTGTCTGTGACTGTCTTCCACTTCAGGTTCCCACACCCGATCCCATGTGGTGAGGGCCTTGCCATTTGCTATGTGCCTTCCTGTGGTTATTTTGTATGACAAAAGGAGTTTGTTGACATGAAGGAACAGACTGATTGATCAAATGGTAAATGGTTCAAAGGGTCTCTACCTATCTAGGGGGGTGGCCAGCTGTCTGGAGCTATGTGTATTGTAAACTGCTAAACATGGGTTCAAAGTGGTCACTGTTGGAGTGGTTGATCAAAGGGTCAGCATCTTGTCTTCAGGGGAACAGTGAACACGCCTCTATTCTCACCTCTTGTCTGTGGAAATTGTACTTAATACCATGCAATTGAATGTAACCAGTTCAGTCAGTCTGGCCAGTCACTACCCGGTGGTGGCTGGTCAAGGCCATCCAGGCCTATGCCATGCTTTGCTGTGTGCTGTGTACTTCGAAATAAACCGACGTCTCTGAGGAACATCACTCTGTCTGCTGCGTCTCACAATTCTCTTCCTGCTCTCCCGTTTTGGTTAAGTTTGTATGGTCTCGTGTCTATCAGATACGACACATGTGTGCGTGTGTGTGTCAATTTAACAAAGGTGCAGACGATCAGAAATCAGCAGAGAGTGAGTGATGTTTGCGCTACTCTATGCCGAATTGAAGTGGACTCGGACCCAGACTTTTTTTTTCTCCCTGGAAAAAAAAACGTCTGGGTTTCCGAGGCTAATGGCATAATGTCTTGTCTTGTCTGTGTTTAATGCCATAATGCATTCATTCCAATGGGAGTTCCATTGTTTGACCAAGCATTTGTGTTTGATGGGCAGAACACAGCTATCAAACACAAATGTTTGAGCTTTAAGCCTCGGACAAATAAAGCCAACTCGGAACTTACTGGTCTACCGGCATGTGCACTTAAGCCTCTCCAACTGATCCAAAATGCCGCAGCTCGCTTGGTCTTCAACCAGCCAAAATTCTCACATGTCTCCCCCCTGCTCCGCTGCCTGCACTGGCTCCCGGTCGCTGCCCGCACAGAATACAAAACTCTGATGCTGGCATTCAAAGCAACCAAAGGTATGGCTCCCCCATATCTTGCAAGCATGATTGAACCCTACAAACCCTCCCGCGCACTCAGATCAGCCAACGCAGGAAAGCTGGAAGTACCCTCACTAAAAACGCCGGGACAACGCTCCACACGTCCCAAACTCTTCTCCCTTCTGGCCCCAAAACTGTGGAATGCACTTCCCGTTGCAATCAGAACTGCAGCATCACTCCCAATCTTCCGCCGTAGTCTGAAAACCCACCTTTTCAGACTCCTCCATGGCCCGTAGCACTTATCCTACCCCCTTAGATAGCACTTTTTAGACTTAGATAGCATTTGAAACAGACTTATAGCATGTCATGTGTTGCATTGTATGTAGTCATAGCACTTCATAGTACATATGTATAGCATAGTATAGTATATATGTATAGTTTACATGTATAGTGTCATTATTGTCTCCACCAGGCCGAAGGCATGGGGAGAGAGTATGTTTTGCACTCCGTCCGTGTGTCCGTGTGTGTGTGTGTGTGTCCGTCCGTCTGTTACCAGCTAATCTCCGGCACCGTTAACCCGGTCGATGCCAAACTTTGCACACACACTCCCTGGATGCCAACGATGAACCTCTGCCCCACATTTTCCAGAACGGCCTGTTATAGCGCCACCATGAGGCAGCTTTTCAAATTTTTACCTAAAACTGCACCGATCTGCGTGAAACGTTGCATGCACACTCCCTAGAGGCCAAGGACAAACCGTTTCCGCATCTGCCTTTTATAGCGCCACCAGGAGGCCGACTTTTGTAAAACACATTTTTTGATATTACTCCTCCAGATTCTGTCCAAAAATCTCACAAATCGTTACACACTATCTCTATGGTCATGTGCTCAAGTCGGATCTGTCCGATATTTCAGATTCCATCCTAATTGGCTATAATTGGCTTTCACAGTTTGCAAGATTGCCCCGTTTTGAACAAAAGCCTCAAATCATGAACGCAGCATGCAATTTACGTGAAATCTTTCACACATTTTCTTACTAGGCTGAGGAATATATCCCACCCTTTTCACATTGGCCTGTTATAGCGCCACCAACAGGTTGATTTTTGCAAAACACATTTTTGGAACAAAATGCCTCAAAAACATGTTTAAATTAATCCTAAACATTTTGCCAAACATCTCACACAGTCCTATCCTCCTGGTGGAGACCTGTGCCCAGAAGGGCACTTTTTCTAGTATAGACATGTTCTAGTTACGTTCTAAGCTTACGCATGTTTCATGATAAATGCATTTTATATATGTGATGTATTCCCATGCTTTTTTGTTCTTGCCTAATGTAAATCGCTCTGGATTAAAAGCGTCTGCTAAATGCCTAAATTGTAAATTGTAAATCACTCATGTCTGGTGTGAGTTGGTATCTGGTTATGGGCTGCAAATCAAACAGCGGATTATTTGACCTCATTATGTGACAGAGACCTTCCTGTCTAACCCTTTTAGACCAGAAGCAAAGATTTCAGTTAGAAATGTTTGCTTTAAAAGAATATATATATATATCTAGATTCAAAGATTTGCACAAATTCCAAGATTTTTCAAAAAATAGCAGATGTATAAGCTCATGGCACGACACGATTGTTGTGGTATGTGGTACGCTATGATCTTGTAGATCTGCTAATTTTGAGTAGCCAATATGTGACCCAGCTTGACTGAGGGGCTGCCATTGGATTTTTCAGGTTGTTCAGTTTGACCCAACAGTTTTGAGAAAACAGTTGAGAAAACAGGCTTGAAAGGTTCACTTCCATGGACTCATTTATTTCATATTTACATCTGTGGTCTCTAACATTACACCTAGCTACATGTTTAAGCATTTATTTCATATTTGCATGTCGATTACTGCTCTGACATTAATTTCAGACATGCTCTAGTATACTGTATTCCATGTGCTATTAACTCATTTTGGATAAAAATAAATAATAAAAATGCAGTTTTTCTCCCTCTGGTGAAAAGCTGGATCACATAATGGTTAAATTGGTTACACAGGTGTGTTCCCCGGTTTTAATGAGCAAGATAAAATGTGAATTCCTTGTTGCCCAGCTGTCTCCTTTAGCCGCTAAATCTTTCCTCCGCTACTGCTGAAACATACCAAATTCCACCCAAAACACCAAAGACACAGGGCAGCACCCCTGTGTCTTTGGTGCCCTATCAAAGACACAGGGGTGCTGGCGTGCCCTACATCTGCCACACTCCCGCTGGGATTTTCCCTGCGCTGACGCAAGTCCAGACCGTCATAAAGACATAAAGAATGATGAAACTGAAAAATGAACGAATGCTTGCAATGATACAGCTTAATCTGGGCCGGATCTGACTATAGTTGAGATATGACTGAGTTGATCTGGCCTCGATCTGGCCTCGATCGGTGTCTATCGGATTCATCCAGGGAACACCAACATAAATTCTGCCCATGAGACGGACGTCTTCAGTGGGCAGAATGGGCACCTGCGTGTGTCAATTTAACAAAGGTGCAGACGATCAGAAGTCAGCAGAGAGTGAGTGATGTTTGCACTACTCTATGCCGAATTGAAGTGGACTCTGACCCAGACTTTTTTTTTCTCCCTGGAAATAAAAACGTCTGGGTTTCCAAGGCTAGGCCAGATCTGACTATATAGTCTTGGTTTGACTTGATCTGGGCCCAATGGAGACGTCACCAATTGGTCCAGGTCCCGACCGGGCCTGCAGGGTGTAGTGTGCAGCCAGGGTCAGAGCCGGATTTACCTAGCTGAGGGCCCCCGGGCTGGAGCAAATTTGAGGGCCCCCGCAAAAAAAAATTGGGCTATTTTGTTTTCATTTTGGGGTACCCAGGCCCCTAAAAAGAGAGGCAGGCACACATTTCACTTGAATTGGATTTCAATACTTTCAATACTATTTATTACTAAATAATAATATTTGTTATAATATTTGGCTGCAGCCCACCCTAGCCCAACGGTAAGTCCGCATCTGGCCAGGGTATAGTGTGCAGGTTATAGTGTTTACGGTATAGTGTGCAGGGTATAATGTGAATCCCTATACTCTTGAAAAGTGCTCTAAACAAGCACTTCCCAGGTGGCGGCGATTGGGAAACTGGCCCCTGTAAAAAAAAGAAAGTCAAAGACGCAGATGCCTAGCCTGGAAACTAGACCCAATCTGCCACATAGGGGAACCAATCCCTGGAGAGATGTGGTCTGACACTTCTCAGTTTGAACTACATTTCACTCACGCACGCACGCACGCACGCAACCTACATATAGGCCTAAATCTAGGCATACTGTATTTCTTAACCCATTTTGGGCGGGAACCCCTTTTGGTGTTAGCATTATGTTATGCTTTAGCTAGACTGACACGAACCATGCGTCAAGCTGTGACTCCGCCCACCCCCGGGGGAAGTTGTGATTTGCTCTCGTTCACTGCAATGCAATTTGCGGCATTTTCAAAACAATATTGAGCAGAGTAGCTCAATATTGGTCTAACCCATTTAGACCAGAAGCAAAGATTTCAGTTAGAAATGTTTGCTTAAAAAGAATATATATATATCTAGATTAAAAGATTTGCACAAATTTCAAGATTTTTCAAAAAATAGCAGATGTATAAGCTCATGGCGCGACACGATGTTGTGGTATGTGGTACGCTATGATCTTGTAGATCTGCTCATTTTGAGTAGCCAATATGTGACTGGCAAATAGGCCCTCATCTCGACCAGAGTAATTTTTCATTTTTTTACAGATTATTAAAGTACAGCATGTAAGCTTTCATATGATGTATCATTCAATGAAATTGGAAAATATTTGAAGGAGATATCACCATTTTAAAATGATTGTGCCGTTTTACCCAAAGCTGAGAAAATCCCCTTTGAATGTGTGGAATCGTAGATATAGTCCATAAGCCATAATGCTATATTTGCAATAATTACACTATACATTTTGGTACTGCTAAGGAGATTTTGTGTGGAGACACATTGTCTGGTCAGAATAGCTTGGTCTCTGAGAGCAATCACTTCAGAGGTTCCCATGCAGGCTACCTGCAGGGGGTAGCCTTTGAGGCTTGGTGAGGTGTTGGAGACACTTAGTATTCTATTGTCCTCCAGGAACCTCCAAGGAACTTTCTGAGAGACCACTTGGTTATGTTGATGCTCTATGTAAATCTTAACTCAGAATTCAACTGTTGTTTTGTGAAGGTATATCATGTCATGTTGTCAATGAAAAGGTTCAGTCTTAGGCTGGCCGCTCCGGTGGTCAGAACAGGGGCCCTGGGCTCCAGGCTCAGGGTCTAAGGCGAAGCTCTGTTGTATTTGTACTTCTGAATAAATACTACTTTGATGGGATCCTCAGTTCACTCTCTGCCTGTTTCTTCGATCTGATCTGAGGTTTCTGACTACAGTTTGCTATTCAGTCTAGGGAGTTCAGTTCTCTCCACTTTAGTGAGTTTACTGGGTCAGTTGTGTGTGAAAATACACGACATAAGTGGTGCTTTCGAAACCCGCCTTCATGGTGCCTTTTACGCCAGTTAGGAAAAGAACCAGCGGGGCTTTTGGACAAATTCAGTCTGATTTTCGGAAACCGACGGGTTAGTTTGATTTTTCGGCGACCGGCGTTCAGCGATGAGATGTAAGACGGCGCAAGCGGTGTGCTCAGAATCTCCGATGAACAGCGGCCTGGACACGGCGACGAGGCGGAGTGGAGAAGCCCTCTACAGCGCGTCGGCGGGCGACCTGCATCTCTTCACGTCTCGGCGGGGAGCAGCGGGTCTCCAGCCCGGGGAGGCGATCGATCTACACGGCCTTCACCAAGCAGCGGACCGAGAGCGTTCATCAGCGGACCGTGCGCCGGGAGAAGAGAGCGCTCGACTCGGTTCAATTCATCAGCGGCGAGGTGGTCACGGACGGCGACCATGCACGGTTTCATCTCATTCTTCAATACAGCAGATCGGCAAGCTCATTTTGCGTTGCGTGTCTTTGTTTCGACCAGGCCTGTAGCTACACATGCGTTCATATTTTTCTTTCCAGTCATTCTATGGTATTTCATATTCATATAATGTCTGGAAGGGGGGAGTATGGTGCTGTGTTGGATGGGCAAGGAAAGACAATGGACGGAGCGGAGGTGCGCGGGAACGTTGCAACTTTCATGCAGCCTCAGTTTGACCAAGCATGGCTGAAAACGGACATGAGGTGAGAGACAATGAAAAGAGCGTCATTATAATGAAGTTTTATTAATAACGGATGGAGATTCAACAGTCTTTATCTGTATTCAAAAAGTGTGTCTAAATGTAAGTCTATTCAGCGTATATGTAGGCATATGTTGATGTCTGTGTTTTGTCGAATTTAAATTAGTTAAGAAGTTGATTCAAGAAATAGAGCCTAGGGGTAATGTGGAGATGATTAAATAATTTTAGCTTTATTGAAATTAATTGATGTTGCTGTGTCAGGCGGACGAGATGATCCTCTCACTACGCGTCAGATTGTAATTCGTCTTGGAATCAGTAAAGCTGATTATTCTTTTCTCGTGTGAAATTTAGTTTACAATAATAAGTCAACTAAAGGCAGTTAGTTGCCACGACGTGCATGTTCTTTTGTTATTATGGAGAAAACTTTTAGCCTTTATCGTGGTAAAAGTACCCTGGTTAGGTTTTTTTCTTTAAGTCATGACGCTACCTAAAACGGGCCTTGACGGGAGGGAATCGGCTGGGATCGAGACGGGTGCGGTGGAAGGAGGAGTTTCAAAATATAAATGAATTTATCAAACTTTTAAAAAAAAAATTATTTGAAAATGAATGTTATGGCTATGTTTTACTCTTAATATCATATTAAACTGGGTGTTTAGTTATTAAGATTGAAGGTCAATAATTATTCCATAAAAGTGGGCGTTTCAAAGTGAAACAAAGGGGTTAAGACGAAAGTGTTGTGATTTAATGTCAGTATGTTTAAAGTTTCATTTCTATCATAGATCATGTGGTTATGTGAAATTCGTTTAAAAAAATTATTTGAAGTTACAGACAGCGGAACTGTGAGTGTCATAATGTGTTGAAAAGGGACGCAAGTTGTACATTGATGGTATTGTGTGGATGTAGAAGAAGAATCATTTGAAGAACGTGAACATGTAATCTGAACCAGTTGTAATCATTTTTGGGTACCTTCTTTGTAATGTTGTCATTTTTTGTTGTTTTTCCTGATGTGCGTTGGGCCATGTGGAGTCAAAGGGGGGTGTGCAACAGTTGTGAATATGGACTATATATTTTTTTTGTATGACAATCTTGTGGATGGTCATAAGGGGGGATTGTGGAATCGTAGATATAGTCCATAAGCCATAATGCTATATTTGCAATAATTACACTATACATTTTGGTACTGCTAAGGAGATTTTGTGTGGAGACACATTGTCTGGTCAGAATAGCTTGGTCTCTGAGAGCAATCACTTCAGAGGTTCCCATGCAGGCTACCTGCAGGGGGTAGCCTTTGAGGCTTGGTGAGGTGTTGGAGACACTTAGTATTCTATTGTCCTCCAGGAACCTCCAAGGAACTTTCTGAGAGACCACTTGGTTATGTTGATGCTTTATGTAAATCTTAACTCCACCCTTTCAGAATTCAACTGTTGTTTTGTGAAGGTATATCATGTCATGTTGTCAATGAAAAGGTTCAGTCTTAGGCTGGCCGCTCCGGTGGTCAGAACAGGGGCCCTGGGATCCAGGCTCAGGGTCTAAGGCGAAGCTCTGTTGTATTTGTACTTCTGAATAAATACTACTTTGATGGGATCCTCAGTTCACTCTCTGCCTGTTTCTTCGATCTGATCTGAGGTTTCTGACTACAGTTTGCTATTCAGTCTAGGGAGTTCAGTTCTCTCCACTTTAGTGAGTTTACTGGGTCAGTTGTGTGTGAAGATACACGACAAATGTTCACAACATTTCAACACCTAGAGCTGGCTAGCCTACTTTGACTTATAAATGTATACATTTAATTTGCCCAAATCAATAATCTGTTGGAATAAAAAAAAAAAAAAAAAGATCAAGTTTATTTTAGATTTTCTGCCTTTTCATTATAGGCGAGATGAGGACCATTTTGCTAGACCTGGTCACATATGTGACCCATCTTGACTGAGGGGCTGCCATTGGATTTGTCAGGTTGTTCAGTTTGACCCAACAGTTTTGAGATATGGCTTTATAGAGTAGAGTAATGTCTTGCAGAGAAACAGCGAGTTGAGAAAACAGGCTTGAAAGGTTCACTTCCGTGGTCTCTAACATTACACCTAGCTACATGTATAAGCATTTATATCATATTTACATGTCGATTACAGCTCTGACACTTATTTTTATTTCAGACATGCTATAGTATACTAGTATGCCTGTGCTATGAACTCATTTTGGATACAAAAAAATAATAAAAATGCAGTTTTTCTCCTCTGGTGAAAAGCTAGATCACATAATGGTTAAAGTGGTTACACAGGTGCGTTCCCTGGTTTTAATGAGCAAGATAAAATGTGAATTCCTTGTTGCCCAGCTGTCTCCTTAAGCCGCTAAAGGAGACAGCTGGGCAACAAGGAATTCTAAATCTTTCCTCCGCTACTGCTGAAACATACCAAATTCCACCCAAAACACCAAAGACACAGGGCAGCACCCCTGTGTCTTTGGTGCCCTATCAAAGACACAGGGGTGCTGGTGTGCCCTACATCTGCCACACTCCCGCTGGGATTCTCCCTGCACTGACGCAAGTCCAGACCGTCATAAAGACATAAAGAATGATGAAACTGAAAAATGAACGAATGCTTGCAATGCCTGCTTGTACGCACACCAAGTCCGAATTGTCTCACGGTGGATAACAGGCTAATGGATGACTGTAATGCCACTAGAGCGGCAGGGAATAGGAGATTCAACCCGGATTTGGCACGAACAAGGGTTTAAATTCGTTCTCCTGCGATATGGAATGCCCTACAAAGGTACCCAGCAAGCCAAATGACATCATGATGACGTCCTCCGGTGACGTTCAGGACTAGGCCAGATTCACAGCCCATATGGGGATGATCTTTACGCCATTCCCAGGACGTCTTCCTTCACCAGCTGAAATGATACAGCTTATTCTGGGCCAGATCTGACTATAGTTGAGATATGACTGAGTTGATCTGGCCTCGATCAGTGTCTATCGGATTCATCCAGGGAACACCAACATAAATTCTGCCCATGAGACGGACGTCTTCAGTGGGCAGAATGGGCACCTGATTTCAACCAACATAAATTCTTCTTCGTAGAATTTATGTTGGTTGAAATCAGGTGATATTCTGGGCCAGATCTAGCCTGGAACTCACCTATGCTTTTTATGGCATAGGCAGCTCCCGGCAGGATCCGCCGGGAGAAACTATGCGCAGCTGCGCGACATGAGACTAATTACTTAGAGCGACAGAGTAAGAGAAGAGTGTGTGTGTGTGTACATGTGTGCGTGTGTGTGTCAATTTAACAAAGGTGCAGACGATCAGAAGTCAGCAGAGAGTGAGCGATGTTTGCGCTACTCTATGCCGAATTGAAGTGGACTGACTTTTTTTTTCTCCCTGGAAATAAAAACGTCTGGGTTTCCAAGGCTAGGCCAGATCTGACTATATAGTCTTGGTTTGACTTGATCTGGGCCCAATGGAGACGTCACCAATTGGTCCAGGTCCCGACCGGGCCTGCAGGGTGTAGTGTGCAGCCAGGGTCAGAGCCGGATTTACCTAGCTGAGGGCCCCCGGGCTGGAGAAAATTTGAGGGCCCCCGCAAAAAAAAATTGGGCTATTTTGTTTTCATTTTGGGGTACCCAGGCCCCTAAAAAGAGAGGCAGGCACACATTTCACTTGAATTGGATTTCAATACTTTCAATACTATTTATTACTAAATAATAATATTTTTTTAAATATTTTTCGGGGGCCCCCCTAGTTGGGGGCTCCCGGGCTGCAGCCCACCCTAGCAGTCCCGCCCCCTACCATGGCCCAGGAAATGATTCTCCGTTCATTTTCCTCATAGACATTTCAGAAAGTATTTATTTAAAGACGTTTACGCCGCGGACAAAGCCAACTCGAGTCGTGACAAATCATGACAACAAACAAAAAATGTTGGGCCGAACAAATAATTAGAAAGAAGAAAAAACGGAAGGTTACAACACTTTTGTTGTTGTTTTTCTTCTTTGTAATTATTTGTTTGGTCCAAAATATCGTTTGTGTTGTCATGAGTTGCCACGACTCGAGTTGGCTTTGTCCGCGGCGTAACCGTCTTTAAATAAATACGTTTTGAAATGTCTATGGGAAAAATGCATTGGGATTCATTTCCTGGGCCATGGTAGGGGGCGGGACTGCGACGCTCTATAGTGTGCAGGTTATAGTGTTTACGGTATAGTGTGCAGGGTATAATGTGAATCCCTATACTCTATTGAAAAGTGCTCTAAACAAGCACTTCCCAGGTGGCGGCGATTGGGAAACTGGCCCCTGTAAAAACAAGAAAGTCAAAGACGCAGATGCCTAGCCTGGAAACTAGACCCAATCTGCCACATATAGGGGAACCAATCCCTGGAGAGATGTGGTCTGACACTTCTCAGTTTGAACTACATTTCACTCACCCAGGCGTTGTGGGTGACCAATCAGAGCCCACTATCCAGAGTAATACTTTGTTGCTGTGACGGACGGACGGACGCATGCACGCCTGCTCGTATGTACACGCACACACGCGCGCACGCACGCAACCTACATATAGGCCTAAATCTAGGCATACTGTATTTTTTAACCCATTTTGGGCGAGAACCCCTTTTGGTGTTAGCATTATGTTATGCTTTAGCTATAGACTGACACGAACCATGCGCCAAGCTGTGACTCCGCCCACCCCCGGGGGAAGTTGTGATTTGCTCTCGTTCACTGCAATGCAATTTGCGGCATTTTCAAAACAATATTGAGCAGAGTAGCTCAATATTGGTCTAACCCATTTAGACCAGAAGCAAAGATTTCAGTTAGAAATGTTTGCTTTAAAAGAATATATATATATCTAGATTCAAAGATTTGCACAAATTTCAAGATTTTTCAAAAAATAGCAGATGTATAAGCTCATGGCGCGACACGATGTTGTGGTATGTGGTACGCTATGATCTTGTAGATCTGCTCATTTTGAGTAGCCAATATGTGACTGGCAAATAGGCCCTCATCTCGACCAGAGTAATTTTTCAGTTTTTTACAGATTATTAAAGTACAGCATGTAAGCTTTCATATTTGAAGGAGATATCACCACTTTAAAATGATTGTGCCGTTTTACCCAAAGCTGAGAAAATCCCCTTTGAATGTGTGGAATCGTAGATATAGTCCATAAGCCATAATGCTATATTTGCAATAATTACACTATACATTTTGGTACTGCTAAGGAGATTTTGTGTGGAGACACATTGTCTGGTCAGAATAGCTTGGTCTCTGAGAGCAATCACTTCAGAGGTTCCCATGCAGGCTACCTGCAGGGGGTAGCCTTTGAGGCTTGGTGAGGTGTTGGAGACACTTAGTATTCTATTGTCCTCCAGGAACCTCCAAGGAACTTTCTGAGAGACCACTTGGTTATGTTGATGCTCTATGTAAATCTTAACTCCACCCTTTCAGAATTCAACTGTTGTTTTGTGAAGGTATATCATGTCATGTTGTCAATGAAAAGGTTCAGTCTTAGGCTGGCCGCTCCGGTGGTCAGAACAGGGGCCCTGGGCTCCAGGCTCAGGGTCTAAGGCGAAGCTCTGTTGTATTTGTACTTCTGAATAAATACTACTTTGATGGGATCCTCAGTTCACTCTCTGCCTGTTTCTTCGATCTGATCTGAGGTTTCTGACTACAGTTTGCTATTCAGTCTAGGGAGTTCAGTTCTCTCCACTTTAGTGAGTTTACTGGGTCAGTTGTGTGTGAAAATACACGACAAATGTTCACAACATTTCAACACCTAGAGCTGGCTAGCCTACTTTGACTTATAAATGTATACATTTAATTTGCCCAAATCAATAATCTGTTGGAATGAAAACCTTCTTCAACATTCAAGCTGTGTTAATATGAAAAAAAACGAAAATCACAAAAAAAAGATCAAGTTTATTTTAGATTTTCTGCCTTTTCATTATAGGCGAGATGAGGACCATTTTGCTAGACCTGGTCACATATGTGACCCATCTTGACTGAGGGGCTGCCATTGGATTTGTCAGGTTGTTCAGTTTGACCCAACAGTTTTGAGATATGGCTTTATAGAGTAGAGTAATGTCTTGCAGAGAAACAGCGAGTTGAGAAAACAGGCTTGAAAGGTTCACTTCTGTGGTCTCTAACATTACACCTAGCTATACATGTTTAAGCATTTATATCATATTTACATGTCGATTACAGCTCTGACACTTATTTTTATTTCAGACATGCTATAGTATACTAGTATGCCTGTGCTATGAACTCATTTTGGATACAAAAAAATTATAAAAATGCAGTTTTTCTCCTCTGGTGAAAAGCTAGATCACATAATGGTTAAAGTGGTTACACAGGTGTGTTCCCTGGTTTTAATGAGCAAGATAAAATGTGAATTCCTTGTTGCCCAGCTGTCTCCTTAAGCCGCCGAACTAAAGGAGACAGCTGGGCAACAAGGAATTCAAAATCTTTTCTCCGCTACTGCTGAAACATACCAAATTCCACCCAAAACACCAAAGACACAGGGCAGCACCCCTGTGTCTTTGGTGCCCTATCAAAGACACAGGGGTGCTGGCGTGCCCTACATTCTCCCTGCACTGACGCAAGTCCAGACCGTCATAAAGACATAAAGAATGATGAAACTGAAAAATGAACGGATGCTTGCAATGCCTGCTTGTACGCACACCAAGTCTCACAGTGGATACCAGGCTAATGGATGACTGTAATGCCACTAGAGCGGCAGGGAATAGGAGATTCAACCCAGATTTGGCACGAACAAGGGTTTAAATTCGTTCTCCTGCGATGTGGAATATCCAGCAAGCCAAATGTCCTCCGGTGACGTCCAGGACTAAGGCCAGATCTCACAGCCCGCCCATATGGGGGTGATCTTCACGCCATTCCCAGGACGTCTTCACCAGCTGAAATGATACAGCTTATTCTGGGCCAGATCTGACAATAGTTGAGATATGACTAAGTTGATCTGGCCTCGATCGGTGTCTACCGGATTCATCCAGGGACAACCAACATAAATTCTGCCCATGAGACGGACGTCTTCAGTGGGCAGAATGGGCACCTGATTTCAACCAACATAAATTCTACGAAGAAGAATTTATGTTGGTTGAAATCAGGTGTACCAGGCCCGGTCGGGCCTGCAGGGTACAGTGTGCAGCCAGGGTCAGAGCCGGATTTACCTTGCTGAGGGCCCCCGGGCTGGAGCAAATTTGAGGGCCCCCCTTGGGGTGAATCCCTATACTCTCTTTCAAAAGTGCTCTAAACAAGCACTTCCCAGGTGGCTGGGATTTAAACAAAGAAAGTCAAAGACACAGGTGCCTAGCCTGGAAACTAGATGCAATCTGCCAATCCCTGGAGAGATGTGGTCTGACACACTCAGGACCCCAGGAAGACTAGAGGCTCAGTCATGTGTCTCTAATGGGGATCCTTCAATAAACATAAACATAAACACTTCTCCGTTTGAATTACATTTCACTCACCCCAGAGTTGTGGGTGACCAATCAGAGCCCACTATTCAGAGTAATACTTTGTTGCTGTGACGGACGGACGGACGCATGCACGCCTGCTCGCATGTACGCACACGTGTAACGCCCGGGATTCGAACTCGGGCCTCCCATGTGAAAGTCCAACATCTTAACCACTAGACCAAAGGGATATCCCTCTGGACCAGGGGAGATATTAGACTATTGAGGCCTTCGGGCAGAGGCTCTGAGCCACTCTGCTACACACGTGCGCACGCACGCAACCTAAATCTATTTAGCCTACTGTATTTTTTAATGGACGTTTTTTAACCCCAGCCTTAAAGCTGAGCATATAGCCCATCTACAAACTCTCAACGTGTTCAGTACACCAAGTACATGATTGTTCCTTAGATTATAGATTAGATTAACTATTTGTTTTGATAATTAAGGCTATAGGGCAGAGGCGCAGCCAGAAATGCGATTCTAGATGGGCCTCGCTATGGCTAGGTGGGCCGGCACGCACGCTCACGCAGCGCGCGTGCGTGCGTGGTGGTCACGCACTCGCGCACACGCGAGTGGGGTTAATCGGTTATTTATTTATTTATTTGGCGTATTTCGGTTATATTTCGGGTTATATTGCCCCCAGAGTGACAGCCAGGCAGTTCTTATTTTTACCGGCTTTAGTTAAGTATAGGGCCATGTTAAATCTGACTGTCGCAGCTTGTGGATTGGCTTTTCTTGCAGCTTGGTGCACAACGCCGGTCGGCAACTATGCAAAGTTCTATGGATGTACGTACTGTAGGTGTTTTCCAGAACAATGGTTTAGATCAGGGGTTCACAAAGTGGGGTCCGGGGACCCCCAGGGGTACTTGAGGGAGTTCCAGGGGGTCCCCAGGTAAATGATTATTTGGAACCAAATGGACCCTTATGGGTCTGTAACTCAGAGAGTGTACACTCTCAGAGTTAAATTAGCATTGATTTTACAATATAAATTGGGGGTCCTAGAGATAGAAATGCTATTTAATGGTGGTCCGTAGCCTAATGCATGTCAAACTGGGGGTCCTTGAAATTAAACGGGTTGAAAATCACTGCTAGAGCCATAAACATATTCTCTTATGGGGGTCCCTGGCATATCTTTTTCAAATGGGGGTCTGTGGGCTCATCAGGGTCAATTTGGGGGTCCTTGACATGGTTTAGATTAGAACAGTGGTTCTCAAAAAGAGCAGATGTATAATCTGTAGAAAACTGAAAAATTACTCTGGTCGAGATGAGGGCCTATTTGCCAGACCTGGTCACATATATCTAGATTCAAAGATTTGCACAAATCTCAATATTTTTCAAAAAATAGCAGATGTATTTATTACAAGCTCACTTGAGTTCCTTGGCACGAAAAACTTTGAGAAGTACCATCAGGTCTTAATGGGTTGTTATATTAATTTGAACTGCTAACCTTGAGGTCCATCTCTCTCCGGGAAGGGAACCCACAACCTGTACGTGCTCCAAACGGAACTACAAATCTCTCTGGGCTATAATAACAGCAATAAGATGAATGATTTTAACCTTTGCTTGTTAAGGACCAAGTACTTTCATAACTACTGTAGCAGTATTTTACATATACGATTTACTGCACCATTTTTATACGAGTTTTTTCCTTTTTTTTCTCTCTTTTTTTCCCTTTTTCACTTCATCCTGTCTGACTTCATCCTGTCTGACTTCTATCCAATATGACAAAAACCAATAAATCACTAGAGCTGGAGGAAGAGCCAATCCCCCTTTAAATAAAAAGGAAACAATGTGTGTGCGTGCGTGCGTGCGTGCGTGCGTGCGTGCGTGCGTGCGTGCGTGCGTGCGTGCGTGCGTGCGTGCGTGCGTGCGTGCGTGCGTGCGTGCATGCATGCGTGAGCGTGCGTGAGCGTGTGTGTGCGTTTCGCAGCATGTATTTTTATCCTTCTTTCGACAAAAAAAAGAAAAAAGAAAAAAAAAACATCCCGAAGCAAAGCAAAACAGTCTGGAGCGATTATGACTTATATGATTTCCTGACATGAAATTCCAACCACAACAATATTTATCATTGCAGGCGATCGACTGATTAGAGAGTCTCTCTTGTAAAGAAAAGCAAAAAAGAAAAGGAAATTGAAAGAAAATAATATTAGAACACGTGTCGGTTCACTAGAGGGCAAAGAGACCAACCAAGGACAGACATGGTCTGGACCCAAAGCAGCGAAGGTTGAGGTTAGATTTTCTTTTTTTTTTATTCTTGCTGCTCCCTCCTCGGAGCAGGCTGTTGACTTAGCAACATTTCTAAGTCAACAGCCAAGCAGCATGCCTGCAATAATGGGCAGTCGTCCCCCGGCGATGACAAGGCCTGCAGGCCCTAAGCTGGAGAAAAGTGTCAGGCTTTGGAGGAGAGAGACAGAGAGAGAGAGAGAGAACCTTTTTTATTGCGTTTATGTTTTTAGCTGAAACATCACGCGATGTTGCATGAAAAATGTCCCACCGACCGACGGGTGGCCACAGGTCTCGTCGACGCGATACGATACACCCCCCCCCCCCCCCGGGACGTGTACATTAGACATCAAAGGGGGCTTAGCAGCCCCTGCCCATTTACACATCTGAAAAATCAAAACAACTGCCCTCTCCAGACCACGAATGCAGCATTTACTACATGGTGAAAGAAATGCCCTCCTCTCCTTTCCATGCCATGCCGGAAGCACCACTCAGGAGAATTGCTTTTTTTCCCCCGAAGTCTCCTGAACTTGAACTTTGCGTTGAACAAATGTGTTTAGAAATCCATGTCGTACAACGCATCTCCACTAGCTAAAAAGTGCTGGGTTGCGCCCCGAAAATAGCTCGCCACGCTGCGACGCGTTGTGAGCTTGTAGATCTGCTATTGTCATAGTCATGTTTCATATTGTCATGTTTCATATTGTCATGTTTCATATTGTCATGTTTCATATTGAGTGTAGTGTGATCATGGGAAACAGCCTCTCTGAGTGGTTTCCTGTGTAATCTGGAGTGAGACAGGGGTGCATAATTTATCCTATTCTCTTCCTTGTCGCCATTGATTGGTTCACCACCAACACCACATCTGACAGGCCTATAGAGGCATCCAATGGACTCTATTCTCCCAGCTGGAAGACCTTGATTTTGCTGACGATCTTGCTCTCCTATCAACCAACCACAACAACATGCAGGCTAAAACTGACAGGCTTATAACAACTTTGCCAAACAGGTTGGACTCAGTATCAACAACTCCAAAATACAAGTGTTATGCGTCTTCAACCAGCCAAAATTCTCACATGTCTCCCCCTGCTCTGCTCCCTGCACTGGCTCCCGGTCGCTGCCCGCACAGAATACCCCCTGCTCCGCTCCCTCCACTGGCTCCCGGTCGCTGCCCGCACAGAATACAAAACTCTGATGCTGGCATTCAAAGCAACCAAAGGTATGGCTCCCCCATATCTTGCAAGCATGATTGAACCCTACAAACCCTCCTGCGCACTCAGATCAGCCAACGCAGGGAAGCTGGAAGTACCCTCACTAAAAACGCTGGGACAACGCTCCACACGTCCCAAACTCTTCTCCCTTCTGGCTCCAAAACTGTTGAATGCACTTCCCGTTGCAGTCAGAACTGCAGCATATCACTCCCAATCTTCCACCGTAGTCGGAAAACCCACCTTTTCAGACTCCATCATGGCCCATAGCGCTTACCCTATCCCCTTAGATAGCATTTTTGTAGACTTAGATAGCATTTGATACAGACTTATAGCATGTTATGTAGACAGCACTATAATTGCATTGTATGTAGTCATAGCACGTCATAGTACATAATGTATAGCATAGTATAGTATATGTATAGTTTATATGTATAGTTTCATTATATAGATATTCCACTGTTACGTTCTTAGCTTACGTATGTTTCATGATAAATGCTTTTTATATATGTGATGTATTCCTATGCTTTTTTGTTCTTGCTTAATGTAAATCGCTCTGGATTAAGAGCGTCTGATAAATGCCTAAATTGTAAATTTTCAACTCCACCCCCACACAACCCGTCATTATTGATGAGGAACCACTTGAGTTTGTGGAAGACTTCACCTATCTGGGCAGCCTCCTCAGTAAGGACAGCAGGGCATCGAAAGGACATAAAGGCAAGACTGGGAAAGGCTCAGGGTGCCTTTTCCCAACTCCATTCCATCTGGAGGTCAAAGCAATACAGCCTTAAAACCAAGATGCTCCTATACAACAGCAATGTAAAGTCTGTTCTGCTGTACGGCTCCGAGACCTGGCGAGTAATTAAATCAGACGTGAGGAAAATTGAAGTGTTTCCACAACCGATGCCTCCAGCGAATATGCCAGATCTTTTGGCCAAATAAAATCTCTAATAATTAACTGTATAAACAAACAGGGAGCCAGATTATCACCAAGGAGATTACACATCGACGCCTGAGATGGCTAGGAGAATGAAGCAGGACCACATCACTAAGGTGGCCTTAAGATGGACACCACCAGGAAAGAGAAAACCTGGCAGGCCCAAAACCACCTGGCGCAGAACTGTGGCGCAGGAACTGGACCAGATGAACCTGTGGAGGAGGAGAGGCGCAACATGCTGCCAGGGATCGGATGCAATGGAGAGCGCTCATTGAAGCCTTATGTCCCCATAGGGGACGGAGATGAGTAAGATAAGTAAGATATTGTCATATTGTCATGTTTCACATTGTCATGTTTCATATTGTCATGTTGTCATGTTACATATTTTAATGTTGTCATGTTTCATATTGTCATGTTGTCATGTTACATATTGTCATATTGAGCTATTTTCGGGGCGCAACCCAGCACTCTTTAGCTAGTGGAGATGCGGTCTACGACATGGATTTCTAAACAAATTTGTTCAAGTTCAGGAGACTTCGGAAAAAAAGCAATTCTCCTGAATGGTGGCATTTCTTTCACCATGTAGTAAATGCTGCATTCTGGGTCTGGAGAGGGCAGTTGTTTTGATTTTTCAGATGTGTAAATGGAAAGGAGAGGAGGGCACGTGCATTTCTTTCACCATGTAGTACATGCTGCATTCGTTCACTCAATAGCTAAAGTATGACATAATGCTTAAAACACCAAAAGGGGTACAGTAAATTCAGAGTTTATATTTTGTATTTTCTTCTTCTCACGGTAAGCCAATAAAGTGGGATGATCTCCATGCTTTGGGATCTTTAGCGGCGCTTATGGGGATAATAACGGCGCCAACGGCAACATATGACTCCAGATCTTAACCTTGAGAAGTCAAAACGTTGGAAGGCTTACGCTGACAAATATTATTATATCTCGTGGATATTTTTAGGACTGGGCGTTAGACCAAAAAACGCATCTCTGCTACGGCCGTGGTTATTCCCATGCGGTCAGATATCGATATAACGTCACGTCATCATCGGTACGCCAGCGATACGGCGAGTGAGAGAGAGAGAGAGAGTGAGAAAGAGAGAGAGAGAGAGAGAAGCTGTCAGCGGCACTCGGACAACGCGATGACATTACACTGCATGGTCATTTTCAACGCACGCTTCGCAAAAAAAATACTTTGATATCGCCCAGTGGTGTACGCACGCACGCACGCACACAGTCGTGCAATGATAGTGTGAATACATTAGCCTCGACTTTCACCTCAAATGCACTTCCTATGATATGATGTCCTCTCTCTCTCTCTCTCTCTCTCTCTCTCTCTCTCTCTCTCTCATTCCCTAAACATTAATCACCCTGTCCTGCAACTGAAGCTCAAATGGAGAAACGTGGTTCATGTCACTGGTTCCCAAACCTTTTCATGTCAAGGACCCCCAAATTGACACCAATTAGGACCCCCATTTGAAGAGATATGCCAGGGACCCCCATAAGAGAAGATTTGTACGGCTCTAGCAGTGATTCTCAACCCGTTTAATTTCAAGGACCCCCCAGTTTGACATGCATTAGGCTACGGACCCCCATTTAATGGCATTTCTATCTCTGGGACCCCAATTTATATTGTAACATCAATGTTAATTTACCTCTGAGAGTGTACAGTATATGGAACCAAATGGACCCGTTAGGGTCCGTCTCAACATGTTGTTGTTCCAGGGAGAGACCCCCTTTAGCTATTGAAAAATAGCAGATCTACAAGCTCGTAGCATGGCACCGAGTGCCGCGCTACGAGCTTGTACTGTAGATCTGCTATTTTTGAAAAATCTTGAAAATGCGGCGCAGATCTTTGAATCTATAATGAGAGGGAAGGAGGGAGCCGATTGGAAGCACAGCAGCATAGCGTAGTGCAGGGGTTCTCAACCCGTGGGTCGCGACCCCTCAGGGGGTCACCAAATTATTTTGGGGGGGGTCCCCAAATTATTACAATTCTTTTTTTGCAAATGAATGGTTGGAAAATGGAAATTGAGAGTTTATGCATACACTTTCCTTAATTTGATTATAGCTGGTTTCATTATTTATTTATGATGTATTTTCTCTATTATTAAGGATATTGTAGCAGGTACCGGTAATTTGTATTGGGGGTGGGGAGTGGGGGCGGGGCGGGGGTCGTGAGTCATGGAGGTATAGTTCCAGGGGGTCCCCAGCTATGATGGATAGTTATGAACCAAATGGACCCATAGATCTGTAACTCTGAGAGTGCACAAATGTTGACACATTTGTCAACATTGATTTTACAATATAAATTCGGTGTCCCAGAGATCGAAATGCCATAAAATGGGGGTCCGTGTTCCTTCCAAGCGCTACGTCCAACCAGGGAAACTCCCCCCTGTCAGGTGTAAAGGAGCAACTTGGACACTCAGGCATGAAGG